>NW_028276743.1:0-60003 GCF_052056855.1 Sturnus vulgaris | reverse complement strand
TTGCCGTCCGGCGAGAGCTGAACTCCAGCGGTCAGTTGCAGCTCTGCCCAACAGCGTGTTCTCGGTTCTGCGGGCAAGCACGCCCTCTTGCCTTGGCCCCGAGAGCAAAGTCCCGAGCGAGCACTCGACTCAGTGCAATGCACCGGAAGGACGCTCTCGCTCGCCTTTCAAGGAGCGATTCCTAACAGCAGAAGCAGCAGAGGCACAAACTGCACGACGAGAGGGGACAACGTAGAACACGTCTCTGTCCTGGCACATTTGCGTGTGCGATACTTCCCTCCGGCTCTTCGGGCCTTGCGAAGCTCTGTGTACTGCGAGCGCTGCTACTCGCAGCTGAGAAGGACCGTGGAGCTAGCGGCGAATTCGGAGAGCTCTTCGCTGCACTGCGCCGCTCGCAAGCGCTTCGTTCTTCGCCTTCTGCCGTCCGGCGAGAGCTGAACTCCAGCGGTCAGTTGCAGCTCTGCCCAACAGCGTGTTCTCGGTTCTGCGGGCAAGCACGCCCTCTTGCCTTGGCCCCGAGAGCAAAGTCCCGAGCGAGCACTCGACTCAGTGCAATGCACCCGGAAGGACGCTCTCGCTCGCCTTTCAAGGAGCGATTCCTAACAGCAGAAGCAGCAGAGGCACAAACTGCACGACGAGAGGGGACAACGTAGAACACGTCTCTGTCCTGGCACATTTGCGTGTGCGATACTTCCCTCCGGCTCTTCGGGCCTTGCGAAGCTCTGTGTACTGCGAGCGCTGCTTACTCGCAGCTGAGAAGGACCGTGGAGCTAGCGGCGAATTCGGAGAGCTCTTCGCTGCACTGCGCCGCTCGCAAGCGGCTTCGTTCTTCGCCTTCTGCCGTCCGGCGAGAGCTGAACTCCAGCGGTCAGTTGCAGCTCTGCCCAACAGCGTGTTCTCGGTTCTGCGGGCAAGCACGCCCTCTTGCCTTGGCCCCGAGAGCAAAGTCCCGAGCGAGCTCTCGACTCAGTGCAATGCACCCGGAAGGACGCTCTCGCTCGCCTTTCAAGGAGCGATCCTAACAGCAGAAGCAGCAGAGGCACAAACTGCACGACGAGAGGGGACAACGTAGAACACGTCTCTGTCCTGGCACATTTGCGTGTGCGATACTTCCCTCCGGCTCTTCGGGCCTTGCGAAGCTCTGTGTACTGCGAGCGCTGCTACTCGCAGCTGAGAAGGACCGTGGAGCTAGCGGCGAATTCGGAGAGCTCTTCGCTGCACTGCGCCGCTCGCAAGCGGCTTCGTTCTTCGCCTTCTGCCGTCCGGCGAGAGCTGAACTCCAGCGGTCAGTTGCAGCTCTGCCCAACAGCGTGTTCTCGGTTCTGCGGGCAAGCACGCCCTCTTGCCTTGGCCCCGAGAGCAAAGTCCCGAGCGAGCTCTCGACTCAGTGCAATGCACCCGGAAGGACGCTCTCGCTCGCCTTTCAAGGAGCGATTCCTAACAGCAGAAGCAGCAGAGGCACAAACTGCACGACGAGAGGGGACAACGTAGAACACGTCTCTGTCCTGGCACATTTGCGTGTGCGATACTTCCCTCCGGCTCTTCGGGCCTTGCGAAGCTCTGTGTACTGCGAGCGCTGCTACTCGCAGCTGAGAAGGACCGTGGAGCTAGCGGCGAATTCGGAGAGCTCTTCGCTGCACTGCGCCGCTCGCAAGCGGCTTCGTTCTTCGCCTTCTGCCGTCCGGCGAGAGCTGAACTCCAGCGGTCAGTTGCAGCTCTGCCCAACAGCGTGTTCTCGGTTCTGCGGGCAAGCACGCCCTCTTGCCTTGGCCCCGAGAGCAAAGTCCCGAGCGAGCTCTCGACTCAGTGCAATGCACCCGGAAGGACGCTCTCGCTCGCCTTTCAAGGAGCGATTCCTAACAGCAGAAGCAGCAGAGGCACAAACTGCACGACGAGAGGGGACAACGTAGAACACGTCTCTGTCCTGGCACATTTGCGTGTGCGATACTTCCCTCCGGCTCTTCGGGCCTTGCGAAGCTCTGTGTACTGCGAGCGCTGCTACTCGCAGCTGAGAAGGACCGTGGAGCTAGCGGCGAATTCGGAGAGCTCTTCGCTGCACTGCGCCGCTCGCAAGCGGCTTCGTTCTTCGCCTTCTGCCGTCCGGCGAGAGCTGAACTCCAGCGGTCAGTTGCAGCTCTGCCCAACAGCGTGTTCTCGGTTCTGCGGGCAAGCACGCCCTCTTGCCTTGGCCCCGAGAGCAAAGTCCCGAGCGAGCTCTCGACTCAGTGCAATGCACCCGGAAGGACGCTCTCGCTCGCCTTTCAAGGAGCGATTCCTAACAGCAGAAGCAGCAGAGGCACAAACTGCACGACGAGAGGGGACAACGTAGAACACGTCTCTGTCCTGGCACATTTGCGTGTGCGATACTTCCCTCCGGCTCTTCGGGCCTTGCGAAGCTCTGTGTACTGCGAGCGCTGCTACTCGCAGCTGAGAAGGACCGTGGAGCTAGCGGCGAATTCGGAGAGCTCTTCGCTGCACTGCGCCGCTCGCAAGCGGCTTCGTTCTTCGCCTTCTGCCGTCCGGCGAGAGCTGAACTCCAGCGGTCAGTTGCAGCTCTGCCCAACAGCGTGTTCTCGGTTCTGCGGGCAAGCACGCCCTCTTGCCTTGGCCCCGAGAGCAAAGTCCCGAGCGAGCTCTCGACTCAGTGCAATGCACCCGGAAGGACGCTCTCGCTCGCCTTTCAAGGAGCGATTCCTAACAGCAGAAGCAGCAGAGGCACAAACTGCACGACGAGAAGGGACAACGTAGAACACGTCTCTGTCCTGGCACATTTGCGTGTGCGATACTTCCCTCCGGCTCTTCGGGCCTTGCGAAGCTCTGTGTACTGCGAGCGCTGCTACTCGCAGCTGAGAAGGACCGTGGAGCTAGCGGCGAATTCGGAGAGCTCTTCGCTGCACTGCGCCGCTCGCAAGCGGCTTCGTTCTTCGCCTTCTGCCGTCCGGCGAGAGCTGAACTCCAGCGGTCAGTTGCAGCTCTGCCCAACAGCGTGTTCTCGGTTCTGCGGGCAAGCACGCCCTCTTGCCTTGGCCCCGAGAGCAAAGTCCCCGAGCGAGCACTCGACTCAGTGCAATGCACCCGGAAGGACGCTCTCGCTCGCCTTTCAAGGAGCGATTCCTAACAGCAGAAGCAGCAGAGGCACAAACTGCACGACGAGAGGGGACAACGTAGAACACGTCTCTGTCCTGGCACATTTGCGTGTGCGATACTTCCCTCCGGCTCTTCGGGCCTTGCGAAGCTCTGTGTACTGCGAGCGCTGCTACTCGCAGCTGAGAAGGACCGTGGAGCTAGCGGCGAATTCGGAGAGCTCTTCGCTGCACTGCGCCGCTCGCAAGCGGCTTCGTTCTTCGCCTTCTGCCGTCCGGCGAGAGCTGAACTCCAGCGGTCAGTTGCAGCTCTGCCCAACAGCGTGTTCTCGGTTCTGCGGGCAAGCACGCCCTCTTGCCTTGGCCGCGAGAGCAAAGTCCCGAGCGAGCACTCGACTCAGTGCAATGCACCCGGAAGGACGCTCTCGCTCGCCTTTCAAGGAGCGATTCCTAACAGCAGAAGCAGCAGAGGCACAAACTGCACGACGAGAGGGGACAACGTAGAACACGTCTCTGTCCTGGCACATTTGCGTGTGCGATACTTCCCTCCGGCTCTTCGGGCCTTGCGAAGCTCTGTGTACTGCGAGCGCTGCTACTCGCAGCTGAGAAGGACCGTGGAGCTAGCGGCGAATTCGGAGAGCTCTTCGCTGCACTGCGCCGCTCGCAAGCGGCTTCGTTCTTCGCCTTCTGCCGTCCGGCGAGAGCTGAACTCCAGCGGTCAGTTGCAGCTCTGCCCAACAGCGTGTTCTCGGTTCTGCGGGCAAGCACGCCCTCTTGCCTTGGCCCCGAGTGCAAAGTCCCGAGCGAGCACTCGACTCAGTGCAATGCACCCGGAAGGACGCTCTCGCTCGCCTTTCAAGGAGCGATTCCTAACAGCAGAAGCAGCAGAGGCACAAACTGCACGACGAGAGGGGACAACGTAGAACACGTCTCTGTCCTGGCACATTTGCGTGTGCGATACTTCCCTCCGGCTCTTCGGGCCTTGCGAAGCTCTGTGTACTGCGAGCGCTGCTACTCGCAGCTGAGAAGGACCGTGGAGCTAGCGGCGAATTCGGAGAGCTCTTCGCTGCACTGCGCCGCTCGCAAGCGGCTTCGTTCTTCGCCTTCTGCCGTCCGGCGAGAGCTGAACTCCAGCGGTCAGTTGCAGCTCTGCCCAACAGCGTGTTCTCGGTTCTGCGGGCAAGCACGCCCTCTTGCCTTGGCCCCGAGAGCAAAGTCCCGAGCGAGCACTCGACTCAGTGCAATGCACCCGGAAGGACGCTCTCGCTCGCCTTTCAAGGAGCGATTCCTAACAGCAGAAGCAGCAGAGGCACAAACTGCACGACGAGAGGGGACAACGTAGAACACGTCTCTGTCCTGGCACATTTGCGTGTGCGATACTTCCCTCCGGCTCTTCGGGCCTTGCGAAGCTCTGTGTACTGCGAGCGCTGCTACTCGCAGCTGAGAAGGACCGTGGAGCTAGCGGCGAATTCGGAGAGCTCTTCGCTGCACTGCGCCGCTCGCAAGCGGCTTCGTTCTTCGCCTTCTGCCGTCCGGCGAGAGCTGAACTCCAGCGGTCAGTTGCAGCTCTGCCCAACAGCGTGTTCTCGGTTCTGCGGGCAAGCACGCCCTCTTGCCTTGGCCCCGAGAGCAAAGTCCCGAGCGAGCACTCGACTCAGTGCAATGCACCCGGAAGGACGCTCTCGCTCGCCTTTCAAGGAGCGATTCCTAACAGCAGAAGCAGCAGAGGCACAAACTGCACGACGAGAGGGGACAACGTAGAACACGTCTCTGTCCTGGCACATTTGCGTGTGCGATACTTCCCTCCGGCTCTTCGGGCCTTGCGAAGCTCTGTGTACTGCGAGCGCTGCTACTCGCAGCTGAGAAGGACCGTGGAGCTAGCGGCGAATTCGGAGAGCTCTTCGCTGCACTGCGCCGCTCGCAAGCGGCTTCGTTCTTCGCCTTCTGCCGTCCGGCGAGAGCTGAACTCCAGCGGTCAGTTGCAGCTCTGCCCAACAGCGTGTTCTCGGTTCTGCGGGCAAGCACGCCCTCTTGCCTTGGCCCCGAGAGCAAAGTCCCGAGCGAGCACTCGACTCAGTGCAATGCACCCGGAAGGACGCTCTCGCTCGCCTTTCAAGGAGCGATTCCTAACAGCAGAAGCAGCAGAGGCACAAACTGCACGACGAGAGGGGACAACGTAGAACACGTCTCTGTCCTGGCACATTTGCGTGTGCGATACTTCCCTCCGGCTCTTCGGGCCTTGCGAAGCTCTGTGTACTGCGAGCGCTGCTACTCGCAGCTGAGAAGGACCGTGGAGCTAGCGGCGAATTCGGAGAGCTCTTCGCTGCACTGCGCCGCTCGCAAGCGGCTTCGTTCTTCGCCTTCTGCCGTCCGGCGAGAGCTGAACTCCAGCGGTCAGTTGCAGCTCTGCCCAACAGCGTGTTCTCGGTTCTGCGGGCAAGCACGCCCTCTTGCCTTGGCCCCGAGAGCAAAGTCCCGAGCGAGCACTCGACTCAGTGCAATGCACCCGGAAGGACGCTCTCGCTCGCCTTTCAAGGAGCGATTCCTAACAGCAGAAGCAGCAGAGGCACAAACTGCACGACGAGAGGGGACAACGTAGAACACGTCTCTGTCCTGGCACATTTGCGTGTGCGATACTTCCCTCCGGCTCTTCGGGCCTTGCGAAGCTCTGTGTACTGCGAGCGCTGCTACTCGCAGCTGAGAAGGACCGTGGAGCTAGCGGCGAATTCGGAGAGCTCTTCGCTGCACTGCGCCGCTCGCAAGCGGCTTCGTTCTTCGCCTTCTGCCGTCCGGCGAGAGCTGAACTCCAGCGGTCAGTTGCAGCTCTGCCCAACAGCGTGTTCTCGGTTCTGCGGGCAAGCACGCCCTCTTGCCTTGGCCCCGAGAGCAAAGTCCCGAGCGAGCTCTCGACTCAGTGCAATGCACCCGGAAGGACGCTCTCGCTCGCCTTTCAAGGAGCGATTCCTAACAGCAGAAGCAGCAGAGGCACAAACTGCACGACGAGAGGGGACAACGTAGAACACGTCTCTGTCCTGGCACATTTGCGTGTGCGATACTTCCCTCCGGCTCTTCGGGCCTTGCGAAGCTCTGTGTACTGCGAGCGCTGCTACTCGCAGCTGAGAAGGACCGTGGAGCTAGCGGCGAATTCGGAGAGCTCTTCGCTGCACTGCGCCGCTCGCAAGCGGCTTCGTTCTTCGCCTTCTGCCGTCCGGCGAGAGCTGAACTCCAGCGGTCAGTTGCAGCTCTGCCCAACAGCGTGTTCTCGGTTCTGCGGGCAAGCACGCCCTCTTGCCTTGGCCCCGAGAGCAAAGTCCCGAGCGAGCTCTCGACTCAGTGCAATGCACCCGGAAGGACGCTCTCGCTCGCCTTTCAAGGAGCGATTCCTAACAGCAGAAGCAGCAGAGGCACAAACTGCACGACGAGAGGGGACAACGTAGAACACGTCTCTGTCCTGGCACATTTGCGTGTGCGATACTTCCCTCCGGCTCTTCGGGCCTTGCGAAGCTCTGTGTACTGCGAGCGCTGCTACTCGCAGCTGAGAAGGACCGTGGAGCTAGCGGCGAATTCGGAGAGCTCTTCGCTGCACTGCGCCGCTCGCAAGCGGCTTCGTTCTTCGCCTTCTGCCGTCCGGCGAGAGCTGAACTCCAGCGGTCAGTTGCAGCTCTGCCCAACAGCGTGTTCTCGGTTCTGCGGGCAAGCACGCCCTCTTGCCTTGGCCCCGAGAGCAAAGTCCCGAGCGAGCTCTCGACTCAGTGCAATGCACCCGGAAGGACGCTCTCGCTCGCCTTTCAAGGAGCGATTCCTAACAGCAGAAGCAGCAGAGGCACAAACTGCACGACGAGAGGGGACAACGTAGAACACGTCTCTGTCCTGGCACATTTGCGTGTGCGATACTTCCCTCCGGCTCTTCGGGCCTTGCGAAGCTCTGTGTACTGCGAGCGCTGCTACTCGCAGCTGAGAAGGACCGTGGAGCTAGCGGCGAATTCGGAGAGCTCTTCGCTGCACTGCGCCGCTCGCAAGCGGCTTCGTTCTTCGCCTTCTGCCGTCCGGCGAGAGCTGAACTCCAGCGGTCAGTTGCAGCTCTGCCCAACAGCGTGTTCTCGGTTCTGCGGGCAAGCACGCCCTCTTGCCTTGGCCCCGAGAGCAAAGTCCCGAGCGAGCTCTCGACTCAGTGCAATGCACCCGGAAGGACGCTCTCGCTCGCCTTTCAAGGAGCGATTCCTAACAGCAGAAGCAGCAGAGGCACAAACTGCACGACGAGAAGGGGACAACGTAGAACACGTCTCTGTCCTGGCACATTTGCGTGTGCGATACTTCCCTCCGGCTCTTCGGGCCTTGCGAAGCTCTGTGTACTGCGAGCGCTGCTACTCGCAGCTGAGAAGGACCGTGGAGCTAGCGGCGAATTCGGAGAGCTCTTCGCTGCACTGCGCCGCTCGCAAGCGGCTTCGTTCTTCGCCTTCTGCCGTCCGGCGAGAGCTGAACTCCAGCGGTCAGTTGCAGCTCTGCCCAACAGCGTGTTCTCGGTTCTGCGGGCAAGCACGCCCTCTTGCCTTGGCCCCGAGAGCAAAGTCCCGAGCGAGCACTCGACTCAGTGCAATGCACCCGGAAGGACGCTCTCGCTCGCCTTTCAAGGAGCGATTCCTAACAGCAGAAGCAGCAGAGGCACAAACTGCACGACGAGAGGGGACAACGTAGAACACGTCTCTGTCCTGGCACATTTGCGTGTGCGATACTTCCCTCCGGCTCTTCGGGCCTTGCGAAGCTCTGTGTACTGCGAGCGCTGCTACTCGCAGCTGAGAAGGACCGTGGAGCTAGCGGCGAATTCGGAGAGCTCTTCGCTGCACTGCGCCGCTCGCAAGCGGCTTCGTTCTTCGCCTTCTGCCGTCCGGCGAGAGCTGAACTCCAGCGGTCAGTTGCAGCTCTGCCCAACAGCGTGTTCTCGGTTCTGCGGGCAAGCACGCCCTCTTGCCTTGGCCCCGAGAGCAAAGTCCCGAGCGAGCACTCGACTCAGTGCAATGCACCCGGAAGGACGCTCTCGCTCGCCTTTCAAGGAGCGATTCCTAACAGCAGAAGCAGCAGAGGCACAAACTGCACGACGAGAGGGGACAACGTAGAACACGTCTCTGTCCTGGCACATTTTCGTGTGCGATACTTCCCTCCGGCTCTTCGGGCCTTGCGAAGCTCTGTGTACTGCGAGCGCTGCTACTCGCAGCTGAGAAGGACCGTGGAGCTAGCGGCGAATTCGGAGAGCTCTTCGCTGCACTGCGCCGCTCGCAAGCGGCTTCGTTCTTCGCCTTCTGCCGTCCGGCGAGAGCTGAACTCCAGCGGTCAGTTGCAGCTCTGCCCAACAGCGTGTTCTCGGTTCTGCGGGCAAGCACGCCCTCTTGCCTTGGCCCCGAGAGCAAAGTCCCGAGCGAGCACTCGACTCAGTGCAATGCACCCGGAAGGACGCTCTCGCTCGCCTTTCAAGGAGCGATTCCTAACAGCAGAAGCAGCAGAGGCACAAACTGCACGACGAGAGGGGACAACGTAGAACACGTCTCTGTCCTGGCACATTTTCGTGTGCGATACTTCCCTCCGGCTCTTCGGGCCTTGCGAAGCTCTGTGTACTGCGAGCGCTGCTACTCGCAGCTGAGAAGGACCGTGGAGCTAGCGGCGAATTCGGAGAGCTCTTCGCTGCACTGCGCCGCTCGCAAGCGGCTTCGTTCTTCGCCTTCTGCCGTCCGGCGAGAGCTGAACTCCAGCGGTCAGTTGCAGCTCTGCCCAACAGCGTGTTCTCGGTTCTGCGGGCAAGCACGCCCTCTTGCCTTGGCCCCGAGAGCAAAGTCCCGAGCGAGCACTCGACTCAGTGCAATGCACCCGGAAGGACGCTCTCGCTCGCCTTTCAAGGAGCGATTCCTAACAGCAGAAGCAGCAGAGGCACAAACTGCACGACGAGAGGGGACAACGTAGAACACGTCTCTGTCCTGGCACATTTGCGTGTGCGATACTTCCCTCCGGCTCTTCGGGCCTTGCGAAGCTCTGTGTACTGCGAGCGCTGCTACTCGCAGCTGAGAAGGACCGTGGAGCTAGCGGCGAATTCGGAGAGCTCTTCGCTGCACTGCGCCGCTCGCAAGCGGCTTCGTTCTTCGCCTTCTGCCGTCCGGCGAGAGCTGAACTCCAGCGGTCAGTTGCAGCTCTGCCCAACAGCGTGTTCTCGGTTCTGCGGGCAAGCACGCCCTCTTGCCTTGGCCCCGAGAGCAAAGTCCCGAGCGAGCTCTCGACTCAGTGCAATGCACCCGGAAGGACGCTCTCGCTCGCCTTTCAAGGAGCGATTCCTAACAGCAGAAGCAGCAGAGGCACAAACTGCACGACGAGAGGGGACAACGTAGAACACGTCTCTGTCCTGGCACATTTGCGTGTGCGATACTTCCCTCCGGCTCTTCGGGCCTTGCGAAGCTCTGTGTACTGCGAGCGCTGCTACTCGCAGCTGAGAAGGACCGTGGAGCTAGCGGCGAATTCGGAGAGCTCTTCGCTGCACTGCGCCGCTCGCAAGCGGCTTCGTTCTTCGCCTTCTGCCGTCCGGCGAGAGCTGAACTCCAGCGGTCAGTTGCAGCTCTGCCCAACAGCGTGTTCTCGGTTCTGCGGGCAAGCACGCCCTCTTGCCTTGGCCCCGAGAGCAAAGTCCCGAGCGAGCTCTCGACTCAGTGCAATGCACCCGGAAGGACGCTCTCGCTCGCCTTTCAAGGAGCGATTCCTAACAGCAGAAGCAGCAGAGGCACAAACTGCACGACGAGAGGGGACAACGTAGAACACGTCTCTGTCCTGGCACATTTGCGTGTGCGATACTTCCCTCCGGCTCTTCGGGCCTTGCGAAGCTCTGTGTACTGCGAGCGCTGCTACTCGCAGCTGAGAAGGACCGTGGAGCTAGCGGCGAATTCGGAGAGCTCTTCGCTGCACTGCGCCGCTCGCAAGCGGCTTCGTTCTTCGCCTTCTGCCGTCCGGCGAGAGCTGAACTCCAGCGGTCAGTTGCAGCTCTGCCCAACAGCGTGTTCTCGGTTCTGCGGGCAAGCACGCCCTCTTGCCTTGGCCCCGAGAGCAAAGTCCCGAGCGAGCTCTCGACTCAGTGCAATGCACCCGGAAGGACGCTCTCGCTCGCCTTTCAAGGAGCGATTCCTAACAGCAGAAGCAGCAGAGGCACAAACTGCACGACGAGAGGGGACAACGTAGAACACGTCTCTGTCCTGGCACATTTGCGTATGCGATACTTCCCTCCGGCTCTTCGGGCCTTGCGAAGCTCTGTGTACTGCGAGCGCTGCTACTCGCAGCTGAGAAGGACCGTGGAGCTAGCGGCGAATTCGGAGAGCTCTTCGCTGCACTGCGCCGCTCGCAAGCGGCTTCGTTCTTCGCCTTCTGCCGTCCGGCGAGAGCTGAACTCCAGCGGTCAGTTGCAGCTCTGCCCAACAGCGTGTTCTCGGTTCTGCGGGCAAGCACGCCCTCTTGCCTTGGCCCCGAGAGCAAAGTCCCGAGCGAGCACTCGACTCAGTGCAATGCACCCGGAAGGACGCTCTCGCTCGCCTTTCAAGGAGCGATTCCTAACAGCAGAAGCAGCAGAGGCACAAACTGCACGACGAGAGGGGACAACGTAGAACACGTCTCTGTCCTGGCACATTTTCGTGTGCGATACTTCCCTCCGGCTCTTCGGGCCTTGCGAAGCTCTGTGTACTGCGAGCGCTGCTACTCGCAGCTGAGAAGGACCGTGGAGCTAGCGGCGAATTCGGAGAGCTCTTCGCTGCACTGCGCCGCTCGCAAGCGGCTTCGTTCTTCGCCTTCTGCCGTCCGGCGAAGGCTGAACTCCAGCGGTCAGTTGCAGCTCTGCCCAACAGCGTGTTCTCGGTTCTGCGGGCAAGCACGCCCTCTTGCCTTGGCCCCGAGAGCAAAGTCCCGAGCGAGCACTCGACTCAGTGCAATGCACCCGGAAGGACGCTCTCGCTCGCCTTTCAAGGAGAGATTCCTAACAGCAGAAGCAGCAGAGGCACAAACTGCACGACGAGAGGGGACAACGTAGAACACGTCTCTGTCCTGGCACATTTGCGTGTGCGATACTTCCCTCCGGCTCTTCGGGCCTTGCGAAGCTCTGTGTACTGCGAGCGCTGCTACTCGCAGCTGAGAAGGACCGTGGAGCTAGCGGCGAATTCGGAGAGCTCTTCGCTGCACTGCGCCGCTCGCAAGCGGCTTCGTTCTTCGCCTTCTGCCGTCCGGCGAGAGCTGAACTCCAGCGGTCAGTTGCAGCTCTGCCCAACAGCGTGTTCTCGGTTCTGCGGGCAAGCACGCCCTCTTGCCTTGGCCCCGAGAGCAAAGTCCCGAGCGAGCTCTCGACTCAGTGCAATGCACCCGGAAGGACGCTCTCGCTCGTCTTTCAAGGAGCGATTCCTAACAGCAGAAGCAGCAGAGGCACAAACTGCACGACGAGAGGGGACAACGTAGAACACGTCTCTGTCCTGGCACATTTGCGTGTGCGATACTTCCCTCCGGCTCTTCGGGCCTTGCGAAGCTCTGTGTACTGCGAGCGCTGCTACTCGCAGCTGAGAAGGACCGTGGAGCTAGCGGCGAATTCGGAGAGCTCTTCGCTGCACTGCGCCGCTCGCAAGCGGCTTCGTTCTTCGCCTTCTGCCGTCCGGCGAGAGCTGAACTCCAGCGGTCAGTTGCAGCTCTGCCCAACAGCGTGTTCTCGGTTCTGCGGGCAAGCACGCCCTCTTGCCTTGGCCCCGAGTGCAAAGTCCCGAGCGAGCACTCGACTCAGTGCAATGCACCCGGAAGGACGCTCTCGCTCGCCTTTCAAGGAGCGATTCCTAACAGCAGAAGCAGCAGAGGCACAAACTGCACGACGAGAGGGGACAACGTAGAACACGTCTCTGTCCTGGCACATTTGCGTGTGCGATACTTCCCTCCGGCTCTTCGGGCCTTGCGAAGCTCTGTGTACTGCGAGCGCTGCTACTCGCAGCTGAGAAGGACCGTGGAGCTAGCGGCGAATTCGGAGAGCTCTTCGCTGCACTGCGCCGCTCGCAAGCGGCTTCGTTCTTCGCCTTCTGCCGTCCGGCGAGAGCTGAACTCCAGCGGTCAGTTGCAGCTCTGCCCAACAGCGTGTTCTCGGTTCTGCGGGCAAGCACGCCCTCTTGCCTTGGCCCCGAGAGCAAAGTCCCGAGCGAGCACTCGACTCAGTGCAATGCACCCGGAAGGACGCTCTCGCTCGCCTTTCAAGGAGCGATTCCTAACAGCAGAAGCAGCAGAGGCACAAACTGCACGACGAGAGGGGACAACGTAGAACACGTCTCTGTCCTGGCACATTTGCGTGTGCGATACTTCCCTCCGGCTCTTCGGGCCTTGCGAAGCTCTGTGTACTGCGAGCGCTGCTACTCGCAGCTGAGAAGGACCGTGGAGCTAGCGGCGAATTCGGAGAGCTCTTCGCTGCACTGCGCCGCTCGCAAGCGGCTTCGTTCTTCGCCTTCTGCCGTCCGGCGAGAGCTGAACTCCAGCGGTCAGTTGCAGCTCTGCCCAACAGCGTGTTCTCGGTTCTGCGGGCAAGCACGCCCTCTTGCCTTGGCCCCGAGAGCAAAGTCCCGAGCGAGCTCTCGACTCAGTGCAATGCACCCGGAAGGACGCTCTCGCTCGTCTTTCAAGGAGCGATTCCTAACAGCAGAAGCAGCAGAGGCACAAACTGCACGACGAGAAGGGACAACGTAGAACACGTCTCTGTCCTGGCACATTTTCGTGTGCGATACTTCCCTCCGGCTCTTCGGGCCTTGCGAAGCTCTGTGTACTGCGAGCGCTGCTACTCGCAGCTGAGAAGGACCGTGGAGCTAGCGGCGAATTCGGAGAGCTCTTCGCTGCACTGCGCCGCTCGCAAGCGGCTTCGTTCTTCGCCTTCTGCCGTCCGGCGAGAGCTGAACTCCAGCGGTCAGTTGCAGCTCTGCCCAACAGCGTGTTCTCGGTTCTGCGGGCAAGCACGCCCTCTTGCCTTGGCCCCGAGTGCAAAGTCCCGAGCGAGCACTCGACTCAGTGCAATGCACCCGGAAGGACGCTCTCGCTCGCCTTTCAAGGAGCGATTCCTAACAGCAGAAGCAGCAGAGGCACAAACTGCACGACGAGAAGGGACAACGTAGAACACGTCTCTGTCCTGGCACATTTTCGTGTGCGATACTTCCCTCCGGCTCTTCGGGCCTTGCGAAGCTCTGTGTACTGCGAGCGCTGCTACTCGCAGCTGAGAAGGACCGTGGAGCTAGCGGCGAATTCGGAGAGCTCTTCGCTGCACTGCGCCGCTCGCAAGCGGCTTCGTTCTTCGCCTTCTGCCGTCCGGCGAGAGCTGAACTCCAGCGGTCAGTTGCAGCTCTGCCCAACAGCGTGTTCTCGGTTCTGCGGGCAAGCACGCCCTCTTGCCTTGGCCCCGAGAGCAAAGTCCCGAGCGAGCACTCGACTCAGTGCAATGCACCCGGAAGGACGCTCTCGCTCGCCTTTCAAGGAGCGATTCCTAACAGCAGAAGCAGCAGAGGCACAAACTGCACGACGAGAGGGGACAACGTAGAACACGTCTCTGTCCTGGCACATTTGCGTGTGCGATACTTCCCTCCGGCTCTTCGGGCCTTGCGAAGCTCTGTGTACTGCGAGCGCTGCTACTCGCAGCTGAGAAGGACCGTGGAGCTAGCGGCGAATTCGGAGAGCTCTTCGCTGCACTGCGCCGCTCGCAAGCGGCTTCGTTCTTCGCCTTCTGCCGTCCGGCGAGAGCTGAACTCCAGCGGTCAGTTGCAGCTCTGCCCAACAGCGTGTTCTCAGTTCTGCGGGCAAGCACGCCCTCTTGCCTTGGCCCCGAGAGCAAAGTCCCGAGCGAGCACTCGACTCAGTGCAATGCACCCGGAAGGACGCTCTCGCTCGCCTTTCAAGGAGCGATTCCTAACAGCAGAAGCAGCAGAGGCACAAACTGCACGACGAGAGGGGACAACGTAGAACACGTCTCTGTCCTGGCACATTTGCGTGTGCGATACTTCCCTCCGGCTCTTCGGGCCTTGCGAAGCTCTGTGTACTGCGAGCGCTGCTACTCGCAGCTGAGAAGGACCGTGGAGCTAGCGGCGAATTCGGAGAGCTCTTCGCTGCACTGCGCCGCTCGCAAGCGGCTTCGTTCTTCGCCTTCTGCCGTCCGGCGAGAGCTGAACTCCAGCGGTCAGTTGCAGCTCTGCCCAACAGCGTGTTCTCAGTTCTGCGGGCAAGCACGCCCTCTTGCCTTGGCCCCGAGAGCAAAGTCCCGAGCGAGCTCTCGACTCAGTGCAATGCACCCGGAAGGACGCTCTCGCTCGTCTTTCAAGGAGCGATTCCTAACAGCAGAAGCAGCAGAGGCACAAACTGCACGACGAGAGGGGACAACGTAGAACACGTCTCTGTCCTGGCACATTTGCGTGTGCGATACTTCCCTCCGGCTCTTCGGGCCTTGCGAAGCTCTGTGTACTGCGAGCGCTGCTACTCGCAGCTGAGAAGGACCGTGGAGCTAGCGGCGAATTCGGAGAGCTCTTCGCTGCACTGCGCCGCTCGCAAGCGGCTTCGTTCTTCGCCTTCTGCCGTCCGGCGAGAGCTGAACTCCAGCGGTCAGTTGCAGCTCTGCCCAACAGCGTGTTCTCAGTTCTGCGGGCAAGCACGCCCTCTTGCCTTGGCCCCGAGAGCAAAGTCCCGAGCGAGCACTCGACTCAGTGCAATGCACCCGGAAGGACGCTCTCGCTCGCCTTTCAAGGAGCGATTCCTAACAGCAGAAGCAGCAGAGGCACAAACTGCACGACGAGAGGGGACAACGTAGAACACGTCTCTGTCCTGGCACATTTTCGTGTGCGATACTTCCCTCCGGCTCTTCGGGCCTTGCGAAGCTCTGTGTACTGCGAGCGCTGCTACTCGCAGCTGAGAAGGACCGTGGAGCTAGCGGCGAATTCGGAGAGCTCTTCGCTGCACTGCGCCGCTCGCAAGCGGCTTCGTTCTTCGCCTTCTGCCGTCCGGCGAGAGCTGAACTCCAGCGGTCAGTTGCAGCTCTGCCCAACAGCGTGTTCTCAGTTCTGCGGGCAAGCACGCCCTCTTGCCTTGGCCCCGAGAGCAAAGTCCCGAGCGAGCTCTCGACTCAGTGCAATGCACCCGGAAGGACGCTCTCGCTCGTCTTTCAAGGAGCGATTCCTAACAGCAGAAGCAGCAGAGGCACAAACTGCACGACGAGAGGGGACAACGTAGAACACGTCTCTGTCCTGGCACATTTGCGTGTGCGATACTTCCCTCCGGCTCTTCGGGCCTTGCGAAGCTCTGTGTACTGCGAGCGCTGCTACTCGCAGCTGAGAAGGACCGTGGAGCTAGCGGCGAATTCGGAGAGCTCTTCGCTGCACTGCGCCGCTCGCAAGCGGCTTCGTTCTTCGCCTTCTGCCGTCCGGCGAGAGCTGAACTCCAGCGGTCAGTTGCAGCTCTGCCCAACAGCGTGTTCTCAGTTCTGCGGGCAAGCACGCCCTCTTGCCTTGGCCCCGAGAGCAAAGTCCCGAGCGAGCACTCGACTCAGTGCAATGCACCCGGAAGGACGCTCTCGCTCGCCTTTCAAGGAGCGATTCCTAACAGCAGAAGCAGCAGAGGCACAAACTGCACGACGAGAGGGGACAACGTAGAACACGTCTCTGTCCTGGCACATTTGCGTGTGCGATACTTCCCTCCGGCTCTTCGGGCCTTGCGAAGCTCTGTGTACTGCGAGCGCTGCTACTCGCAGCTGAGAAGGACCGTGGAGCTAGCGGCGAATTCGGAGAGCTCTTCGCTGCACTGCGCCGCTCGCAAGCGGCTTCGTTCTTCGCCTTCTGCCGTCCGGCGAGAGCTGAACTCCAGCGGTCAGTTGCAGCTCTGCCCAACAGCGTGTTCTCAGTTCTGCGGGCAAGCACGCCCTCTTGCCTTGGCCCCGAGAGCAAAGTCCCGAGCGAGCACTCGACTCAGTGCAATGCACCCGGAAGGACGCTCTCGCTCGCCTTTCAAGGAGCGATTCCTAACAGCAGAAGCAGCAGAGGCACAAACTGCACGACGAGAGGGGACAACGTAGAACACGTCTCTGTCCTGGCACATTTTCGTGTGCGATACTTCCCTCCGGCTCTTCGGGCCTTGCGAAGCTCTGTGTACTGCGAGCGCTGCTACTCGCAGCTGAGAAGGACCGTGGAGCTAGCGGCGAATTCGGAGAGCTCTTCGCTGCACTGCGCCGCTCGCAAGCGGCTTCGTTCTTCGCCTTCTGCCGTCCGGCGAGAGCTGAACTCCAGCGGTCACTTGCAGCTCTGCCCAACAGCGTGTTCTCAGTTCTGCGGGCAAGCACGCCCTCTTGCCTTGGCCCCGAGAGCAAAGTCCCGAGCGAGCTCTCGACTCAGTGCAATGCACCCGGAAGGACGCTCTCGCTCGCCTTTCAAGGAGCGATTCCTAACAGCAGAAGCAGCAGAGGCACAAACTGCACGACGAGAGGGGACAACGTAGAACACGTCTCTGTCCTGGCACATTTGCGTGTGCGATACTTCCCTCCGGCTCTTCGGGCCTTGCGAAGCTCTGTGTACTGCGAGCGCTGCTACTCGCAGCTGAGAAGGACCGTGGAGCTAGCGGCGAATTCGGAGAGCTCTTCGCTGCACTGCGCCGCTCGCAAGCGGCTTCGTTCTTCGCCTTCTGCCGTCCGGCGAGAGCTGAACTCCAGCGGTCAGTTGCAGCTCTGCCCAACAGCGTGTTCTCAGTTCTGCGGGCAAGCACGCCCTCTTGCCTTGGCCCCGAGAGCAAAGTCCCGAGCGAGCACTCGACTCAGTGCAATGCACCCGGAAGGACGCTCTCGCTCGCCTTTCAAGGAGCGATTCCTAACAGCAGAAGCAGCAGAGGCACAAACTGGACGACGAGAGGGGACAACGTAGAACACGTCTCTGTCCTGGCACATTTTCGTGTGCGATACTTCCCTCCGGCTCTTCGGGCCTTGCGAAGCTCTGTGTACTGCGAGCGCTGCTACTCGCAGCTGAGAAGGACCGTGGAGCTAGCGGCGAATTCGGAGAGCTCTTCGCTGCACTGCGCCGCTCGCAAGCGGCTTCGTTCTTCGCCTTCTGCCGTCCGGCGAGAGCTGAACTCCAGCGGTCAGTTGCAGCTCAGCCCAACAGCGTGTTCTCAGTTCTGCGGGCAAGCACGCCCTCTTGCCTTGGCCCCGAGAGCAAAGTCCCGAGCGAGCTCTCGACTCAGTGCAATGCACCCGGAAGGACGCTCTCGCTCGTCTTTCAAGGAGCGATTCCTAACAGCAGAAGCAGCAGAGGCACAAACTGCATGACGAGAAGGGACAACGTAGAACACGTCTCTGTCCTGGCACATTTTCGTGTGCGATACTTCCCTCCGGCTCTTCGGGCCTTGCGAAGCTCTGTGTACTGCGAGCGCTGCTACTCGCAGCTGAGAAGGACCGTGGAGCTAGCGGCGAATTCGGAGAGCTCTTCGCTGCACTGCGCCGCTGGCAAGCGGCTTCGTTCTTCGCCTTCTGCCGTCCGGCGAGAGCTGAACTCCAGCGGTCAGTTGCAGCTCTGCCCAACAGCGTGTTCTCAGTTCTGCGGGCAAGCACGCCCTCTTGCCTTGGCCCCGAGAGCAAAGTCCCGAGCGAGCACTCGACTCAGTGCAATGCACCCGGAAGGACGCTCTCGCTCGCCTTTCAAGGAGCGATTCCTAACAGCAGAAGCAGCAGAGGCACAAACTGGACGACGAGAGGGGACAACGTAGAACACGTCTCTGTCCTGGCACATTTTCGTGTGCGATACTTCCCTCCGGCTCTTCGGGCCTTGCGAAGCTCTGTGTACTGCGAGCGCTGCTACTCGCAGCTGAGAAGGACCGTGGAGCTAGCGGCGAATTCGGAGAGCTCTTCGCTGCACTGCGCCGCTCGCAAGCGGCTTCGTTCTTCGCCTTCTGCCGTCCGGCGAGAGCTGAACTCCAGCGGTCACTTGCAGCTCTGCCCAACAGCGTGTTCTCAGTTCTGCGGGCAAGCACGCCCTCTTGCCTTGGCCCCGAGAGCAAAGTCCCGAGCGAGCACTCGACTCAGTGCAATGCACCCGGAAGGACGCTCTCGCTCGCCTTTCAAGGAGCGATTCCTAACAGCAGAAGCAGCAGAGGCACAAACTGCACGACGAGAGGGGACAACGTAGAACACGTCTCTGTCCTGGCACATTTGCGTGTGCGATACTTCCCTCCGGCTCTTCGGGCCTTGCGAAGCTCTGTGTACTGCGAGCGCTGCTACTCGCAGCTGAGAAGGACCGTGGAGCTAGCGGCGAATTCGGAGAGCTCTTCGCTGCACTGCGCCGCTCGCAAGCGGCTTCGTTCTTCGCCTTCTGCCGTCCGGCGAGAGCTGAACTCCAGCGGTCAGTTGCAGCTCTGCCCAACAGCGTGTTCTCAGTTCTGCGGGCAAGCACGCCCTCTTGCCTTGGCCCCGAGAGCAAAGTCCCGAGCGAGCTCTCGACTCAGTGCAATGCACCCGGAAGGACGCTCTCGCTCGTCTTTCAAGGAGCGATTCCTAACAGCAGAAGCAGCAGAGGCACAAACTGCACGACGAGAGGGGACAACGTAGAACACGTCTCTGTCCTGGCACATTTGCGTGTGCGATACTTCCCTCCGGCTCTTCGGGCCTTGCGAAGCTCTGTGTACTGCGAGCGCTGCTACTCGCAGCTGAGAAGGACCGTGGAGCTAGCGGCGAATTCGGAGAGCTCTTCGCTGCACTGCGCCGCTCGCAAGCGGCTTCGTTCTTCGCCTTCTGCCGTCCGGCGAGAGCTGAACTCCAGCGGTCACTTGCAGCTCTGCCCAACAGCGTGTTCTCAGTTCTGCGGGCAAGCACGCCCTCTTGCCTTGGCCCCGAGAGCAAAGTCCCGAGCGAGCACTCGACTCAGTGCAATGCACCCGGAAGGACGCTCTCGCTCGCCTTTCAAGGAGCGATTCCTAACAGCAGAAGCAGCAGAGGCACAAACTGGACGACGAGAGGGGACAACGTAGAACACGTCTCTGTCCTGGCACATTTTCGTGTGCGATACTTCCCTCCGGCTCTTCGGGCCTTGCGAAGCTCTGTGTACTGCGAGCGCTGCTACTCGCAGCTGAGAAGGACCGTGGAGCTAGCGGCGAATTCGGAGAGCTCTTCGCTGCACTGCGCCGCTCGCAAGCGGCTTCGTTCTTCGCCTTCTGCCGTCCGGCGAGAGCTGAACTCCAGCGGTCAGTTGCAGCTCTGCCCAACAGCGTGTTCTCAGTTCTGCGGGCAAGCACGCCCTCTTGCCTTGGCCCCGAGAGCAAAGTCCCGAGCGAGCACTCGACTCAGTGCAATGCACCCGGAAGGACGCTCTCGCTCGCCTTTCAAGGAGCGATTCCTAACAGCAGAAGCAGCAGAGGCACAAACTGCACGACGAGAGGGGACAACGTAGAACACGTCTCTGTCCTGGCACATTTGCGTGTGCGATACTTCCCTCCGGCTCTTCGGGCCTTGCGAAGCTCTGTGTACTGCGAGCGCTGCTACTCGCAGCTGAGAAGGACCGTGGAGCTAGCGGCGAATTCGGAGAGCTCTTCGCTGCACTGCGCCGCTCGCAAGCGGCTTCGTTCTTCGCCTTCTGCCGTCCGGCGAGAGCTGAACTCCAGCGGTCACTTGCAGCTCTGCCCAACAGCGTGTTCTCAGTTCTGCGGGCAAGCACGCCCTCTTGCCTTGGCCCCGAGAGCAAAGTCCCGAGCGAGCTCTCGACTCAGTGCAATGCACCCGGAAGGACGCTCTCGCTCGTCTTTCAAGGAGCGATTCCTAACAGCAGAAGCAGCAGAGGCACAAACTGCACGACGAGAGGGGACAACGTAGAACACGTCTCTGTCCTGGCACATTTGCGTGTGCGATACTTCCCTCCGGCTCTTCGGGCCTTGCGAAGCTCTGTGTACTGCGAGCGCTGCTACTCGCAGCTGAGAAGGACCGTGGAGCTAGCGGCGAATTCGGAGAGCTCTTCGCTGCACTGCGCCGCTCGCAAGCGGCTTCGTTCTTCGCCTTCTGCCGTCCGGCGAGAGCTGAACTCCAGCGGTCACTTGCAGCTCTGCCCAACAGCGTGTTCTCAGTTCTGCGGGCAAGCACGCCCTCTTGCCTTGGCCCCGAGAGCAAAGTCCCGAGCGAGCACTCGACTCAGTGCAATGCACCCGGAAGGACGCTCTCGCTCGCCTTTCAAGGAGCGATTCCTAACAGCAGAAGCAGCAGAGGCACAAACTGGACGACGAGAGGGGACAACGTAGAACACGTCTCTGTCCTGGCACATTTTCGTGTGCGATACTTCCCTCCGGCTCTTCGGGCCTTGCGAAGCTCTGTGTACTGCGAGCGCTGCTACTCGCAGCTGAGAAGGACCGTGGAGCTAGCGGCGAATTCGGAGAGCTCTTCGCTGCACTGCGCCGCTCGCAAGCGGCTTCGTTCTTCGCCTTCTGCCGTCCGGCGAGAGCTGAACTCCAGCGGTCAGTTGCAGCTCTGCCCAACAGCGTGTTCTCAGTTCTGCGGGCAAGCACGCCCTCTTGCCTTGGCCCCGAGAGCAAAGTCCCGAGCGAGCACTCGACTCAGTGCAATGCACCCGGAAGGACGCTCTCGCTCGCCTTTCAAGGAGCGATTCCTAACAGCAGAAGCAGCAGAGGCACAAACTGCACGACGAGAGGGGACAACGTAGAACACGTCTCTGTCCTGGCACATTTGCGTGTGCGATACTTCCCTCCGGCTCTTCGGGCCTTGCGAAGCTCTGTGTACTGCGAGCGCTGCTACTCGCAGCTGAGAAGGACCGTGGAGCTAGCGGCGAATTCGGAGAGCTCTTCGCTGCACTGCGCCGCTCGCAAGCGGCTTCGTTCTTCGCCTTCTGCCGTCCGGCGAGAGCTGAACTCCAGCGGTCAGTTGCAGCTCTGCCCAACAGCGTGTTCTCAGTTCTGCGGGCAAGCACGCCCTCTTGCCTTGGCCCCGAGAGCAAAGTCCCGAGCGAGCACTCGACTCAGTGCAATGCACCCGGAAGGACGCTCTCGCTCGCCTTTCAAGGAGCGATTCCTAACAGCAGAAGCAGCAGAGGCACAAACTGCACGACGAGAGGGGACAACGTAGAACACGTCTCTGTCCTGGCACATTTGCGTGTGCGATACTTCCCTCCGGCTCTTCGGGCCTTGCGAAGCTCTGTGTACTGCGAGCGCTGCTACTCGCAGCTGAGAAGGACCGTGGAGCTAGCGGCGAATTCGGAGAGCTCTTCGCTGCACTGCGCCGCTCGCAAGCGGCTTCGTTCTTCGCCTTCTGCCGTCCGGCGAGAGCTGAACTCCAGCGGTCAGTTGCAGCTCTGCCCAACAGCGTGTTCTCAGTTCTGCGGGCAAGCACGCCCTCTTGCCTTGGCCCCGAGAGCAAAGTCCCGAGCGAGCTCTCGACTCAGTGCAATGCACCCGGAAGGACGCTCTCGCTCGTCTTTCAAGGAGCGATTCCTAACAGCAGAAGCAGCAGAGGCACAAACTGCACGACGAGAGGGGACAACGTAGAACACGTCTCTGTCCTGGCACATTTGCGTGTGCGATACTTCCCTCCGGCTCTTCGGGCCTTGCGAAGCTCTGTGTACTGCGAGCGCTGCTACTCGCAGCTGAGAAGGACCGTGGAGCTAGCGGCGAATTCGGAGAGCTCTTCGCTGCACTGCGCCGCTCGCAAGCGGCTTCGTTCTTCGCCTTCTGCCGTCCGGCGAGAGCTGAACTCCAGCGGTCAGTTGCAGCTCTGCCCAACAGCGTGTTCTCAGTTCTGCGGGCAAGCACGCCCTCTTGCCTTGGCCCCGAGAGCAAAGTCCCGAGCGAGCACTCGAATCAGTGCAATGCACCCGGAAGGACGCTCTCGCTCGTCTTTCAAGGAGCGATTCCTATCAGCAGAAGCAGCAGAGGCACAAACTGCACGACGAGAAGGGACAACGTAGAACACGTCTCTGTCCTGGCACATTTTCGTGTGCGATACTTCCCTCCGGCTCTTCGGGCCTTGCGAAGCTCTGTGTACTGCGAGCGCTGCTACTCGCAGCTGAGAAGGACCGTGGAGCTAGCGGCGAATTCGGAGAGCTCTTCGCTGCACTGCGCCGCTCGCAAGCGGCTTCGTTCTTCGCCTTCTGCCGTCCGGCGAGAGCTGAACTCCAGCGGTCAGTTGCAGCTCTGCCCAACAGCGTGTTCTCAGTTCTGCGGGCAAGCACGCCCTCTTGCCTTGGCCCCGAGAGCAAAGTCCCGAGCGAGCTCTCGACTCAGTGCAATGCACCCGGAAGGACGCTCTCGCTCGTCTTTCAAGGAGCAATTCCTAACAGCAGAAGCAGCAGAGGCACAAACTGCACGACGAGAGGGGACAACGTAGAACACGTCTCTGTCCTGGCACATTTGCGTGTGCGATACTTCCCTCCGGCTCTTCGGGCCTTGCGAAGCTCTGTGTACTGCGAGCGCTGCTACTCGCAGCTGAGAAGGACCGTGGAGCTAGCGGCGAATTCGGAGAGCTCTTCGCTGCACTGCGCCGCTCGCAAGCGGCTTCGTTCTTCGCCTTCTGCCGTCCGGCGAGAGCTGAACTCCAGCGGTCACTTGCAGCTCTGCCCAACAGCGTGTTCTCAGTTCTGCGGGCAAGCACGCCCTCTTGCCTTGGCCCCGAGAGCAAAGTCCCGAGCGAGCTCTCGACTCAGTGCAATGCACCCGGAAGGACGCTCTCGCTCGTCTTTCAAGGAGCGATTCCTAACAGCAGAAGCAGCAGAGGCACAAACTGCACGACGAGAAGGGACAACGTAGAACACGTCTCTGTCCTGGCACATTTGCGTGTGCGATACTTCCCTCCGGCTCTTCGGGCCTTGCGAAGCTCTGTGTACTGCGAGCGCTGCTACTCGCAGCTGAGAAGGACCGTGGAGCTAGCGGCGAATTCGGAGAGCTCTTCGCTGCACTGCGCCGCTCGCAAGCGGCTTCGTTCTTCGCCTTCTGCCGTCCGGCGAGAGCTGAACTCCAGCGGTCAGTTGCAGCTCTGCCCAACAGCGTGTTCTCAGTTCTGCGGGCAAGCACGCCCTCTTGCCTTGGCCCCGAGAGCAAAGTCCCGAGCGAGCACTCGAATCAGTGCAATGCACCCGGAAGGACGCTCTCGCTCGTCTTTCAAGGAGCGATTCCTATCAGCAGAAGCAGCAGAGGCACAAACTGCATGACGAGAAGGGACAACGTAGAACACGTCTCTGTCCTGGCACATTTTCGTGTGCGATACTTCCCTCCGGCTCTTCGGGCCTTGCGAAGCTCTGTGTACTGCGAGCGCTGCTACTCGCAGCTGAGAAGGACCGTGGAGCTAGCGGCGAATTCGGAGAGCTCTTCGCTGCACTGCGCCGCTCGCAAGCGGCTTCGTTCTTCGCCTTCTGCCGTCCGGCGAGAGCTGAACTCCAGCGGTCAGTTGCAGCTCTGCCCAACAGCGTGTTCTCAGTTCTGCGGGCAAGCACGCCCTCTTGCCTTGGCCCCGAGAGCAAAGTCCCGAGCGAGCTCTCGACTCAGTGCAATGCACCCGGAAGGACGCTCTCGCTCGTCTTTCAAGGAGCGATTCCTAACAGCAGAAGCAGCAGAGGCACAAACTGCACGACGAGAGGGGACAACGTAGAACACGTCTCTGTCCTGGCACATTTGCGTGTGCGATACTTCCCTCCGGCTCTTCGGGCCTTGCGAAGCTCTGTGTACTGCGAGCGCTGCTACTCGCAGCTGAGAAGGACCGTGGAGCTAGCGGCGAATTCGGAGAGCTCTTCGCTGCACTGCGCCGCTCGCAAGCGGCTTCGTTCTTCGCCTTCTGTCGTCCGGCGAGAGCTGAACTCCAGCGGTCAGTTGCAGCTCTGCCCAACAGCGTGTTCTCAGTTCTGCGGGCAAGCACGCCCTCTTGCCTTGGCCCCGAGAGCAAAGTCCCGAGCGAGCACTCGACTCAGTGCAATGCACCCGGAAGGACGCTCTCGCTCGCCTTTCAAGGAGCGATTCCTAACAGCAGAAGCAGCAGAGGCACAAACTGGACGACGAGAGGGGACAACGTAGAACACGTCTCTGTCCTGGCACATTTTCGTGTGCGATACTTCCCTCCGGCTCTTCGGGCCTTGCGAAGCTCTGTGTACTGCGAGCGCTGCTACTCGCAGCTGAGAAGGACCGTGGAGCTAGCGGCGAATTCGGAGAGCTCTTCGCTGCACTGCGCCGCTCGCAAGCGGCTTCGTTCTTCGCCTTCTGCCGTCCGGCGAGAGCTGAACTCCAGCGGTCACTTGCAGCTCTGCCCAACAGCGTGTTCTCAGTTCTGCGGGCAAGCACGCCCTCTTGCCTTGGCCCCGAGAGCAAAGTCCCGAGCGAGCTCTCGACTCAGTGCAATGCACCCGGAAGGACGCTCTCGCTCGTCTTTCAAGGAGCGATTCCTAACAGCAGAAGCAGCAGAGGCACAAACTGCACGACGAGAGGGGACAACGTAGAACACGTCTCTGTCCTGGCACATTTGCGTGTGCGATACTTCCCTCCGGCTCTTCGGGCCTTGCGAAGCTCTGTGTACTGCGAGCGCTGCTACTCGCAGCTGAGAAGGACCGTGGAGCTAGCGGCGAATTCGGAGAGCTCTTCGCTGCACTGCGCCGCTCGCAAGCGGCTTCGTTCTTCGCCTTCTGCCGTCCGGCGAGAGCTGAACTCCAGCGGTCACTTGCAGCTCTGCCCAACAGCGTGTTCTCAGTTCTGCGGGCAAGCACGCCCTCTTGCCTTGGCCCCGAGAGCAAAGTCCCGAGCGAGCTCTCGACTCAGTGCAATGCACCCGGAAGGACGCTCTCGCTCGTCTTTCAAGGAGCGATTCCTAACAGCAGAAGCAGCAGAGGCACAAACTGCACGACGAGAAGGGACAACGTAGAACACGTCTCTGTCCTGGCACATTTTCGTGTGCGATACTTCCCTCCGGCTCTTCGGGCCTTGCGAAGCTCTGTGTACTGCGAGCGCTGCTACTCGCAGCTGAGAAGGACCGTGGAGCTAGCGGCGAATTCGGAGAGCTCTTCGCTGCACTGCGCCGCTCGCAAGCGGCTTCGTTCTTCGCCTTCTGCCGTCCGGCGAGAGCTGAACTCCAGCGGTCAGTTGCAGCTCTGCCCAACAGCGTGTTCTCAGTTCTGCGGGCAAGCACGCCCTCTTGCCTTGGCCCCGAGAGCAAAGTCCCGAGCGAGCACTCGAATCAGTGCAATGCACCCGGAAGGACGCTCTCGCTCGTCTTTCAAGGAGCGATTCCTATCAGCAGAAGCAGCAGAGGCACAAACTGCATGACGAGAAGGGACAACGTAGAACACGTCTCTGTCCTGGCACATTTTCGTGTGCGATACTTCCCTCCGGCTCTTCGGGCCTTGCGAAGCTCTGTGTACTGCGAGCGCTGCTACTCGCAGCTGAGAAGGACCGTGGAGCTAGCGGCGAATTCGGAGAGCTCTTCGCTGCACTGCGCCGCTCGCAAGCGGCTTCGTTCTTCGCCTTCTGCCGTCCGGCGAGGGCTGAACTCCAGCGGTCAGTTGCAGCTCTGCCCAACAGCGTGTTCTCAGTTCTGCGGGCAAGCACGCCCTCTTGCCTTGGCCCCGAGAGCAAAGTCCCGAGCGAGCTCTCGACTCAGTGCAATGCACCCGGAAGGACGCTCTCGCTCGTCTTTCAAGGAGCGATTCCTAACAGCAGAAGCAGCAGAGGCACAAACTGCACGACGAGAGGGGACAACGTAGAACACGTCTCTGTCCTGGCACATTTGCGTGTGCGATACTTCCCTCCGGCTCTTCGGGCCTTGCGAAGCTCTGTGTACTGCGAGCGCTGCTACTCGCAGCTGAGAAGGACCGTGGAGCTAGCGGCGAATTCGGAGAGCTCTTCGCTGCACTGCGCCGCTCGCAAGCGGCTTCGTTCTTCGCCTTCTGTCGTCCGGCGAGAGCTGAACTCCAGCGGTCAGTTGCAGCTCTGCCCAACAGCGTGTTCTCAGTTCTGCGGGCAAGCACGCCCTCTTGCCTTGGCCCCGAGAGCAAAGTCCCGAGCGAGCACTCGACTCAGTGCAATGCACCCGGAAGGACGCTCTCGCTCGCCTTTCAAGGAGCGATTCCTAACAGCAGAAGCAGCAGAGGCACAAACTGGACGACGAGAGGGGACAACGTAGAACACGTCTCTGTCCTGGCACATTTTCGTGTGCGATACTTCCCTCCGGCTCTTCGGGCCTTGCGAAGCTCTGTGTACTGCGAGCGCTGCTACTCGCAGCTGAGAAGGACCGTGGAGCTAGCGGCGAATTCGGAGAGCTCTTCGCTGCACTGCGCCGCTCGCAAGCGGCTTCGTTCTTCGCCTTCTGCCGTCCGGCGAGAGCTGAACTCCAGCGGTCACTTGCAGCTCTACCCAACAGCGTGTTCTCAGTTCTGCGGGCAAGCACGCCCTCTTGCCTTGGCCCCGAGAGCAAAGTCCCGAGCGAGCTCTCGACTCAGTGCAATGCACCCGGAAGGACGCTCTCGCTCGCCTTTCAAGGAGCGATTCCTAACAGCAGAAGCAGCAGAGGCACAAACTGCACGACGAGAGGGGACAACGTAGAACACGTCTCTGTCCTGGCACATTTTCGTGTGCGATACTTCCCTCCGGCTCTTCGGGCCTTGCGAAGCTCTGTGTACTGCGAGCGCTGCTACTCGCAGCTGAGAAGGACCGTGGAGCTAGCGGCGAATTCGGAGAGCTCTTCGCTGCACTGCGCCGCTCGCAAGCGGCTTCGTTCTTCGCCTTCTGCCGTCCGGCGAGAGCTGAACTCCAGCGGTCAGTTGCAGCTCTGCCCAACAGCGTGTTCTCAGTTCTGCGGGCAAGCACGCCCTCTTGCCTTGGCCCCGAGAGCAAAGTCCCGAGCGAGCACTCGACTCAGTGCAATGCACCCGGAAGGACGCTCTCGCTCGCCTTTCAAGGAGCGATTCCTAACAGCAGAAGCAGCAGAGGCACAAACTGCACGACGAGAGGGGACAACGTAGAACACGTCTCTGTCCTGGCACATTTGCGTGTGCGATACTTCCCTCCGGCTCTTCGGGCCTTGCGAAGCTCTGTGTACTGCGAGCGCTGCTACTCGCAGCTGAGAAGGACCGTGGAGCTAGCGGCGAATTCGGAGAGCTCTTCGCTGCACTGCGCCGCTCGCAAGCGGCTTCGTTCTTCGCCTTCTGCCGTCCGGCGAGAGCTGAACTCCAGCGGTCAGTTGCAGCTCTGCCCAACAGCGTGTTCTCAGTTCTGCGGGCAAGCACGCCCTCTTGCCTTGGCCCCGAGAGCAAAGTCCCGAGCGAGCACTCGACTCAGTGCAATGCACCCGGAAGGACGCTCTCGCTCGCCTTTCAAGGAGCGATTCCTAACAGCAGAAGCAGCAGAGGCACAAACTGCACGACGAGAGGGGACAACGTAGAACACGTCTCTGTCCTGGCACATTTGCGTGTGCGATACTTCCCTCCGGCTCTTCGGGCCTTGCGAAGCTCTGTGTACTGCGAGCGCTGCTACTCGCAGCTGAGAAGGACCGTGGAGCTAGCGGCGAATTCGGAGAGCTCTTCGCTGCACTGCGCCGCTCGCAAGCGGCTTCGTTCTTCGCCTTCTGCCGTCCGGCGAGAGCTGAACTCCAGCGGTCAGTTGCAGCTCTGCCCAACAGCGTGTTCTCAGTTCTGCGGGCAAGCACGCCCTCTTGCCTTGGCCCCGAGAGCAAAGTCCCGAGCGAGCACTCGACTCAGTGCAATGCACCCGGAAGGACGCTCTCGCTCGCCTTTCAAGGAGCGATTCCTAACAGCAGAAGCAGCAGAGGCACAAACTGCACGACGAG
This sequence comes from Sturnus vulgaris, assembly GCF_052056855.1. NCBI lineage: Eukaryota > Metazoa > Chordata > Aves > Passeriformes > Sturnidae > Sturnus > Sturnus vulgaris. Next base: position 32,127 of record NW_028276743.1, on the reverse strand, counting down.
AGGGGACAACGTAGAACACGTCTCTGTCCTGGCACATTTGCGTGTGCGATACTTCCCTCCGGCTCTTCGGGCCTTGCGAAGCTCTGTGTACTGCGAGCGCTGCTACTCGCAGCTGAGAAGGACCGTGGAGCTAGCGGCGAATTCGGAGAGCTCTTCGCTGCACTGCGCCGCTCGCAAGCGGCTTCGTTCTTCGCCTTCTGCCGTCCGGCGAGAGCTGAACTCCAGCGGTCAGTTGCAGCTCTGCCCAACAGCGTGTTCTCAGTTCTGCGGGCAAGCACGCCCTCTTGCCTTGGCCCCGAGAGCAAAGTCCCGAGCGAGCTCTCGACTCAGTGCAATGCACCCGGAAGGACGCTCTCGCTCGCCTTTCAAGGAGCGATTCCTAACAGCAGAAGCAGCAGAGGCACAAACTGCACGACGAGAGGGGACAACGTAGAACACGTCTCTGTCCTGGCACATTTGCGTGTGCGATACTTCCCTCCGGCTCTTCGGGCCTTGCGAAGCTCTGTGTACTGCGAGCGCTGCTACTCGCAGCTGAGAAGGACCGTGGAGCTAGCGGCGAATTCGGAGAGCTCTTCGCTGCACTGCGCCGCTCGCAAGCGGCTTCGTTCTTCGCCTTCTGCCGTCCGGCGAGAGCTGAACTCCAGCGGTCAGTTGCAGCTCAGCCCAACAGCGTGTTCTCAGTTCTGCGGGCAAGCACGCCCTCTTGCCTTGGCCCCGAGAGCAAAGTCCCGAGCGAGCTCTCGACTCAGTGCAATGCACCCGGAAGGACGCTCTCGCTCGTCTTTCAAGGAGCGATTCCTAACAGCAGAAGCAGCAGAGGCACAAACTGCACGACGAGAAGGGACAACGTAGAACACGTCTCTGTCCTGGCACATTTTCGTGTGCGATACTTCCCTCCGGCTCTTCGGGCCTTGCGAAGCTCTGTGTACTGCGAGCGCTGCTACTCGCAGCTGAGAAGGACCGTGGAGCTAGCGGCGAATTCGGAGAGCTCTTCGCTGCACTGCGCCGCTGGCAAGCGGCTTCGTTCTTCGCCTTCTGCCGTCCGGCGAGAGCTGAACTCCAGCGGTCAGTTGCAGCTCTGCCCAACAGCGTGTTCTCAGTTCTGCGGGCAAGCACGCCCTCTTGCCTTGGCCCCGAGAGCAAAGTCCCGAGCGAGCACTCGACTCAGTGCAATGCACCCGGAAGGACGCTCTCGCTCGCCTTTCAAGGAGCGATTCCTAACAGCAGAAGCAGCAGAGGCACAAACTGGACGACGAGAGGGGACAACGTAGAACACGTCTCTGTCCTGGCACATTTTCGTGTGCGATACTTCCCTCCGGCTCTTCGGGCCTTGCGAAGCTCTGTGTACTGCGAGCGCTGCTACTCGCAGCTGAGAAGGACCGTGGAGCTAGCGGCGAATTCGGAGAGCTCTTCGCTGCACTGCGCCGCTCGCAAGCGGCTTCGTTCTTCGCCTTCTGCCGTCCGGCGAGAGCTGAACTCCAGCGGTCAGTTGCAGCTCTGCCCAACAGCGTGTTCTCAGTTCTGCGGGCAAGCACGCCCTCTTGCCTTGGCCCCGAGAGCAAAGTCCCGAGCGAGCACTCGACTCAGTGCAATGCACCCGGAAGGACGCTCTCGCTCGCCTTTCAAGGAGCGATTCCTAACAGCAGAAGCAGCAGAGGCACAAACTGCACGACGAGAGGGGACAACGTAGAACACGTCTCTGTCCTGGCACATTTGCGTGTGCGATACTTCCCTCCGGCTCTTCGGGCCTTGCGAAGCTCTGTGTACTGCGAGCGCTGCTACTCGCAGCTGAGAAGGACCGTGGAGCTAGCGGCGAATTCGGAGAGCTCTTCGCTGCACTGCGCCGCTCGCAAGCGGCTTCGTTCTTCGCCTTCTGCCGTCCGGCGAGAGCTGAACTCCAGCGGTCAGTTGCAGCTCTGCCCAACAGCGTGTTCTCAGTTCTGCGGGCAAGCACGCCCTCTTGCCTTGGCCCCGAGAGCAAAGTCCCGAGCGAGCACTCGACTCAGTGCAATGCACCCGGAAGGACGCTCTCGCTCGCCTTTCAAGGAGCGATTCCTAACAGCAGAAGCAGCAGAGGCACAAACTGGACGACGAGAGGGGACAACGTAGAACACGTCTCTGTCCTGGCACATTTGCGTGTGCGATACTTCCCTCCGGCTCTTCGGGCCTTGCGAAGCTCTGTGTACTGCGAGCGCTGCTACTCGCAGCTGAGAAGGACCGTGGAGCTAGCGGCGAATTCGGAGAGCTCTTCGCTGCACTGCGCCGCTCGCAAGCGGCTTCGTTCTTCGCCTTCTGCCGTCCGGCGAGAGCTGAACTCCAGCGGTCAGTTGCAGCTCTGCCCAACAGCGTGTTCTCAGTTCTGCGGGCAAGCACGCCCTCTTGCCTTGGCCCCGAGAGCAAAGTCCCGAGCGAGCTCTCGACTCAGTGCAATGCACCCGGAAGGACGCTCTCGCTCGTCTTTCAAGGAGCGATTCCTAACAGCAGAAGCAGCAGAGGCACAAACTGCACGACGAGAGGGGACAACGTAGAACACGTCTCTGTCCTGGCACATTTTCGTGTGCGATACTTCCCTCCGGCTCTTCGGGCCTTGCGAAGCTCTGTGTACTGCGAGCGCTGCTACTCGCAGCTGAGAAGGACCGTGGAGCTAGCGGCGAATTCGGAGAGCTCTTCGCTGCACTGCGCCGCTCGCAAGCGGCTTCGTTCTTCGCCTTCTGCCGTCCGGCGAGAGCTGAACTCCAGCGGTCAGTTGCAGCTCTGCCCAACAGCGTGTTCTCAGTTCTGCGGGCAAGCACGCCCTCTTGCCTTGGCCCCGAGAGCAAAGTCCCGAGCGAGCACTCGACTCAGTGCAATGCACCCGGAAGGACGCTCTCGCTCGCCTTTCAAGGAGCGATTCCTAACAGCAGAAGCAGCAGAGGCACAAACTGCACGACGAGAGGGGACAACGTAGAACACGTCTCTGTCCTGGCACATTTGCGTGTGCGATACTTCCCTCCGGCTCTTCGGGCCTTGCGAAGCTCTGTGTACTGCGAGCGCTGCTACTCGCAGCTGAGAAGGACCGTGGAGCTAGCGGCGAATTCGGAGAGCTCTTCGCTGCACTGCGCCGCTCGCAAGCGGCTTCGTTCTTCGCCTTCTGCCGTCCGGCGAGAGCTGAACTCCAGCGGTCAGTTGCAGCTCTGCCCAACAGCGTGTTCTCAGTTCTGCGGGCAAGCACGCCCTCTTGCCTTGGCCCCGAGAGCAAAGTCCCGAGCGAGCACTCGACTCAGTGCAATGCACCCGGAAGGACGCTCTCGCTCGCCTTTCAAGGAGCGATTCCTAACAGCAGAAGCAGCAGAGGCACAAACTGCACGACGAGAGGGGACAACGTAGAACACGTCTCTGTCCTGGCACATTTGCGTGTGCGATACTTCCCTCCGGCTCTTCGGGCCTTGCGAAGCTCTGTGTACTGCGAGCGCTGCTACTCGCAGCTGAGAAGGACCGTGGAGCTAGCGGCGAATTCGGAGAGCTCTTCGCTGCACTGCGCCGCTCGCAAGCGGCTTCGTTCTTCGCCTTCTGCCGTCCGGCGAGAGCTGAACTCCAGCGGTCAGTTGCAGCTCTGCCCAACAGCGTGTTCTCAGTTCTGCGGGCAAGCACGCCCTCTTGCCTTGGCCCCGAGAGCAAAGTCCCGAGCGAGCTCTCGACTCAGTGCAATGCACCCGGAAGGACGCTCTCGCTCGTCTTTCAAGGAGCGATTCCTAACAGCAGAAGCAGCAGAGGCACAAACTGCACGACGAGAGGGGACAACGTAGAACACGTCTCTGTCCTGGCACATTTTCGTGTGCGATACTTCCCTCCGGCTCTTCGGGCCTTGCGAAGCTCTGTGTACTGCGAGCGCTGCTACTCGCAGCTGAGAAGGACCGTGGAGCTAGCGGCGAATTCGGAGAGCTCTTCGCTGCACTGCGCCGCTCGCAAGCGGCTTCGTTCTTCGCCTTCTGCCGTCCGGCGAGAGCTGAACTCCAGCGGTCAGTTGCAGCTCTGCCCAACAGCGTGTTCTCAGTTCTGCGGGCAAGCACGCCCTCTTGCCTTGGCCCCGAGAGCAAAGTCCCGAGCGAGCACTCGACTCAGTGCAATGCACCCGGAAGGACGCTCTCGCTCGTCTTTCAAGGAGCGATTCCTATCAGCAGAAGCAGCAGAGGCACAAACTGCATGACGAGAAGGGACAACGTAGAACACGTCTCTGTCCTGGCACATTTTCGTGTGCGATACTTCCCTCCGGCTCTTCGGGCCTTGCGAAGCTCTGTGTACTGCGAGCGCTGCTACTCGCAGCTGAGAAGGACCGTGGAGCTAGCGGCGAATTCGGAGAGCTCTTCGCTGCACTGCGCCGCTCGCAAGCGGCTTCGTTCTTCGCCTTCTGCCGTCCGGCGAGAGCTGAACTCCAGCGGTCAGTTGCAGCTCTGCCCAACAGCGTGTTCTCAGTTCTGCGGGCAAGCACGCCCTCTTGCCTTGGCCCCGAGAGCAAAGTCCCGAGCGAGCACTCGACTCAGTGCAATGCACCCGGAAGGACGCTCTCGCTCGCCTTTCAAGGAGCGATTCCTAACAGCAGAAGCAGCAGAGGCACAAACTGGACGACGAGAGGGGACAACGTAGAACACGTCTCTGTCCTGGCACATTTTCGTGTGCGATACTTCCCTCCGGCTCTTCGGGCCTTGCGAAGCTCTGTGTACTGCGAGCGCTGCTACTCGCAGCTGAGAAGGACCGTGGAGCTAGCGGCGAATTCGGAGAGCGCTGAGCACGTAGTCAAGAAGCGAGACGTGTCCCTGCAACGCGGTCCTAATAGCAGCTTCCTCGCGGCGGGGGCGAGCTCCGCCCACAAGACATTCTCGTCCTGGCAACGGATCTCTGTGAAGGGGGTAGGCGAAAAGCTTTCGTTTTCCATTCGAACTGCGAGAGAGGCAGACTGTTGCACGGAGCTCTGAGAACAAAGGTGCACGCCCTAGGCGGTCTTGGGCAGAAGCAGCGTTCTCTAGCTCTTGGCTGCCGGCGCACTTGTGGTTGTGTGGCGCCCTTGCAGCGGCTTCTGGCCGCCGGCCAGTGAAAGCGGCTCCACGCTTGGGCGAGGGCGGTGAACGAAGCGGCACTAGTCCCGTGCTTGTGTGCACCACGTTACAGGCTACTAGGAGAGGAAGGTGGTTGACTCTCGCTTGCCTTCCCAAGTGCCCTTAGCAGTCGGAAGGAGCAAGCTGAAGCACTGCTGCTTGTGCTGCTCCTTGGTTCCCTTGCAGCCCGCTGTGAAAGCATTGGCGGTCGCTTCTAGGCGCCGAGTTGCACACAGCACCACTGTAAGTGCCGCGGAGAAGGGAAATCCAGAGTGCAGCGAGGAGCTGGACGTGGCTTACGTGCAGTAAGGAGAAGGTGAACCTAGGCACTGCCTCTTCAATCTGGCCGCCTCTGCTCTGGTAGCAACTTTTGCAAGTCGGCAGAGGGAGCTGCGAGTATGTAGAACGGAGGGCAGCGAGACGCCGTGTGTTATGCGCCCTTTCAGGGCTGCTGCCAGGGTGCTACTTTAAGAACGCCTTCTTCTTCCTCGCGTCCTTCCTCCACTATAGTCTCCTGGATTCACCTGAGACTCTTCCTAGGCATCTCCCTGATCCTTTTTGCAATGAGTCTCACATTATTCTCCTGAAGAAACTGTCTGCTTATGGTTTGCATGGGTGGGCTGTTTGCTGGGTGACAAACTGGGTGATGGCCAGGCCCACAGAGTGGTGGGAAATAGAGTTCATCCAGCTGGTCCCCAAGGCTCAGTCTTGGGCCCAGTCCTGTTTAATATCTTGCTCAGTGATCTGGACAAAGTGATAGAGTACACGCCCAGGAAGTTCACAGATGATGCAAAGTTGGCTGGTAGTGTTTTTTTCTTCTGGAGGACAGCAGGCTCTGCTTCTTCTTCCTCCTGTTCTGAGGTCGCTGCTCCCTCTTCATCCCTCATTAAGTGTGCTGATTTTGTCACTTGGATGAGAAAACAAACAATTTTAGCAACAATACTAGTGGCAGGGTACAAGAAAGGAAGAGTTCACACGAATCCCCCCCCCCCCCCCGCCCAACAACAGAAAATACCTGATGGCTCCTCTGCCCAGCTTACTGACTACACCGGAACCCATTGTCCCCCAAAGATACTCCCTTCTCCCTTCCCCCAGCCATGATGTGAGATGGAATAGAATAACTAAGATTAAGATTCTCCCTATGGAACTCCATCATACTTCGATTCTGGGAAAAAAAAGTTCTTGAAGTTCTATCATTTCAGATCATTTGAATTTGAATTTGCATACTAAAAAGTCTAGCCAGAAACTCATGACAATATTAATAGCCCATTCTAGAATGTCCGAGATGATAGACACTTCTTTCAAGAGAATGTGATACCTCACGTGACTTCTCCAGAATTTAAATGAACAGCGGGAGTAGTCTACAAGATTCTTGCTGCCATCTGGATTTCCTGGTATTTGGCTGGTCTATGTAAACCAACCAGCTATTCAGCAGAGGGAATATTAGTGTGATACTTGATGGTATGTGAGATGGAACACAGTAATTTATGGCTTTTTGCATAGTGATGAAGCTGTAAAGAAAGCTCCGTAATGCTCAGACAAGGAGGCTGCTGGACTTCAAGCAGCAAAGGCCCAAAACGAACCAGTGAAAAGGTGTCATTGAAAAAAAAAAAAAAAGCCAGGTGGGGAGCAAAGTGATACTTAAGGGCAGTTTACTGAAAGAGGGAATCTAGTGAAAAAAAAAGTCCAAGAGTGAAGGAATAACAGAGAAAATGAAACTAAGGAAGGAAATCAATCTCAGCTAATCATTTCAGAAGCTAACAAGTTGTCATTGCAATGATGCATAAAGTGAGAAAAAATAAATATGTCTGCGCCAAAATCTGAAATATGAACTTTACTGCATTCTGTCTTCCACGGAATCATACAACAGTCTGTGATTAAAGATCATGTAGTCCAACTTCCTTGCCAGGTAGATCTTACAGTAGATCAAATTGCTCAAGACTAGCCAAACTGATAAGGAGCACTCTCAATGATGGGGCATCCACAACTTCTCTGGAACACCCGTTTGAGTGTCTCACCAGCTTCATTGTAGAAAAGTTTTTCCTTTTAGCCAATCTAAACCTAGTCTCAGTTTGAAAGCATGGCCCCTTATCCTGTCTCTGCAAACTTTCCTAAAAAGTCTTTCTCCATTTGTCTTATACCCTCTTTACATATTCAAAGGCCACAATACTGTCTCTCCAGAAACCTCTCTTCTCCAGGCTAAAAGATCCTACTTTTCACAAGAACCAGGTCATAAACTGAGATGGAAGACATCTCAGGAGATCAGATCATCCAACAGCTCAGCGTAAGAATAGCTCTGAAGTCAGATCAACTAGCTTAGGGCTGTGTCTGTTTGAATTTTGAAAATTAGCAGGACTTGAAATGCTTCAAGGAAGAGAACTCTGGGTGGCTCCAGAAACAGCCTGAGAAACTCGAGCAAACTCGAAACCTCAGAAACTACCACTGCTTTCTCTCCCTCAGCCCAAGCAGTCCCAAAGAAGAAGTGTTCCCAGCAGGCTGGGATAGCACACATATACACTACATATACGTGACAGGCATCGCCAGCAGCCACATCCTGCTCCTTTCTGTGGCTGGCAAGAGTGAGACTGGATGTTTACATGTGGGCAACCTGGGTCCCTCCAGCAGCTCACACACTCAGCCTGCCCAGTGACCCCACTGAATTCCAGTATTAGCAGTGTGCCAAGGCCACAGCACTATTCTGCTTGCTGGCACAGACCATCACACGCCTCCTAAATCAGTCAGGACTCCCCTGGTCCCACAGCCAGCACCCCACTTGCCCTCCGCCAGGCCACTGCCATTGTTCACCAACTTCTCCACTTTGATCTTTGCTGGTGCTCTCAACACTGGCACACCCAGATGTTCTGCAGCTGTTGTCTCCTGGTGGAAAGGACTTGTAAAGCCATGGTTCCTAACAGGACTTCCACAACCTTTCAAAGCAACCTTTACTGGGGTATGAACAATCTCATTCAAATGTCAACATTTCTTTTCCCGTATGTGAAATCAGAATTTCCTTCTTCCGGGCATGCCCAAAACAAGGCACAAACTACATTGTGCCTTCTGTTTCACATGCTGACTCGTTTGTAAACAATGCTAGGAGAATACCTGTTTTGATCCAAGCTAATCTCTGGCCCTTATAGTGCTTTCGGTAGTTAGTTTTGCTTTGTTATTTACTTGATGTCCCATTGAATTGTTGAATCATAAACAGACTACCTGTCTGTATAGCAGCATAGCAGTGATGAATAAATGCAAGAGAAGGAGCAAGGTGATTGTTTGCTAGACTCTTCCTAGAAACTGAGAAATCTGTTACTTAATGCTGACCACAGCAGATGGAGGAAGCATCCTACATGATGTCAAAGCAATGAAGCTGTAATCACTTTTATGATTACAGTCAAGGCACTGCTTTTGCCACCATAAGTGGAGTGCAGGGAATCTTAAAAGACGACACTCTAACTGTTGTCCATGCTCACTGAGAAAATAATGCTTTTACAGCAGAGCAGGTCTCACCGCAGCTAAATCATGGCTTCAACTGTACACCGCCTTCAAAAAGCCCACAAAAACACAAATGAAAGGATTTGGAACCCAAGGGAATCTCGGATTGTGACATCAGCTCACTCTGGATTCTTTCCAAATTCTCAATTCCATTTTCTTCCGAGCCAATTTTCCCATCTAACTTGAGATGTAATTTATGGATTTCCAACACATCTAGTTACCTTAGAATTAGATTGCCACTAGCCAAAAAGACAGAAACAAGCAGTTAAGTGAAGACTGAAACCATGGGTGTTTAGAACAGCAAAACTTGGGCGAAACTATTCTTAAGAAAACCAAAACTTTTAGGACTTACCCATGTATTTTTGGAGGTGGAAAAAGTTTTACATCGAAAAGTCCCTAGGGAACTCTTTTCAGTGCCTGGAGAGCCGCTGTCGCTCGCCTTTCAAGGACCCATTCGTCACAGCAGAGGCAGCAGAGCACAAGATGGCCGACGAGAAGGGGCAGTGTAGAACTCTCTGTCTGTCTGTGTCTCTACTCAGTGTAGAACGTCTCTATCCTGGCACATTTTCGAGTGCGATACTTCCCTCCGGGTCTTCGGTCCTTGCGAAGCTCTATGTACTGTGAGCGCTGCTACTTGCAGCTGAGAAAGACCGTGGAGCTAGCGGCGAATTCGGAGAGCGCTGAGCACGTAGTCAAGAAGCGAGACGTGTCCCTGCAACGCGGTGCTAATAGCAGCTTCCTCGCGGCGGGGGCGAGCTCCGGCCACAAGGCATTCTCGTCCTGGCAACGGATCTCTGTGAAGGGCGTAGGCGAAAAGCTTTCGTTTTCCATTCGAACTGCGAGAGAGGCAGACTGTTGCACGGAGCTCTGAGAACAAAGGTGCACGCCCTAGGCGGGCTTGGGCAGAAGCAGCGTTCTCTAGCTCTTGGCTGCCGGCGCACTTGTGGTTGTGTGGCGCCCCTGCAGCGGCTTCTGGCCGCCGGCAAGTGAAAGCAGCGCCAGGCGTGGGCGAGGGCGGTGAACGAAGCAGCACTCGTCCCGTGCTTGTGTGCACCACGTTACAGGCTACTAGGAGAGGAAGGTGGTTGACTCTCGCTTGCCCTCCCAAGTGCCCTTAGCAGTCGGAAGGAGCAAGCTGAAGCACTGCTGCTTGTGCTGCTCCTTGGTTCCCTTGCAGCCCGCTTTGAAAGCATTGGCGGTCGCTTCTAGGCGCCGAGTTGCACACAGCACCACGGTAAGTGCCGCGGAGAAGGGAAATCCAGAGTGCAGCGAGGAGCTGGACGTGGCTTACGTGCAGTAAGGAGAAGGTGAACCTAGGCACTGCCTCTTCAATCTGGCCGCCTCTGCTCTGGTAGCAACTTTTGCAAGTCGGCAGAGGGAGCCGCGAGTATGTAGAACGGAGGGCAGCGAGACGCCGTGTGTTATGCGCCTTTTCAGGGCTGCTGCCAGGGTGCTACTTTAAGAACGCCTTTTTCTTCCTCGCGTCCTTCTCGCTTCGCTCTAGCTGCATGGAGTACAGCACAGCGAAGGTGTGAGGAAGGGCTCTGCCCCAGCTTTTGCCCCGGCCTGCCTGTGCTGCGCCTTTAGCTGCACACGAGAACAACGGCATTTCTTACCCGCAAGGTAAAAAAGGCTTTAGTGTAGCCTTAGGAATGGCAAGTGCCTAGGCATTAAGTTGAGCGACCACGTATGAGGGAGTCTTTAGAGGTTTCCTCCCCCATGGCGCAGGTGTATTCTCATTCTCGTGCTGAACTGAAAAGTCCGGGCATGGCAAGACTGGCCTGCCTTGTGCAGAGACGAACACAAATGTGGGGCTATGATCCTCTGTGTTCGGAGCTCTGCTTCCGGGTGTGTGGGCCGCCATGAGCCCGCAGCAGCCGCCGAGGACAGTGTGGATTGTGGATGAGTCTGGGCTGGCCCCCCGCCCCCCCGTTGGTCTGACAGCGGCAGAAGTGGCGTAGGAGCGGCATCGCCTGAGGGCCCCATGGGGGGCGGGAAGAGAGCCGGGAGTGACTCCGAGCGACACCGGAAGCGATATCCGTAGGGCCCGGAAGGCCAGCGTTGCCATCGAGTTTGGGCGGTAGGAGGCGTCTAAGGTGCTTTGAAAGGTGGAGCTTCTTTGCTCTAGGACAGACTGGGAGAGCTGAGGGTGTCCAATCTGGAGAACAGAAGGCTCCAGGGAGATCTTCGAGCCCCTTGCAGTGCCTGCTGGGGCTCCAAGATAGCTGGGGAGGGACTTTGGAAAAGGGTCTGGACTCGCAGGACAAGGGGGAATAGCTTCAAACTGCCAGAGGGCTGGGATAGATGGGATATTGGAAAGGAATTCTTCCTTGGGTGGGTGCTGAGGCACATGTTGCTCAAAGAGGCTGTGTAGGAGCCCCATGGCAGGAAGCGTCCAGGGCCAGGCTGGAGCGGACATGGAGCAACCTGGACTAGTGGAAAAGTGTCCCTGCCCGTGTCAGGATGTGGGAAGAAGATAATTTGTCTCTAAGGTCGCTTCCAGTCCAAACCATTCTGGGATTCTAGGATTCATGGAAGGCCCTTTTCCAAGTGAAGTGTTGTATCTCTTGGCTCCCAGCTTGTAGTTGCCGGTTCTTCTGGAAGCAGGCGTGGCGAAGCAGCTGTGATGAGCCATGGGTTCTCAATAGGACGAGTGTGATATATTTGCAGAGAGGAAGGCTGCAGACAGATCTTCAAGGTCCAGGTAAAACAAGCAAAGGATTGAATAGAAGCCAAAGATTGGTTGTGTTAGTCAGTTTGCTGGCTGTTGAAATGGCCCCAGGTAATTTTCAACATTTCTAATTTGGATTTGTTTGAGTAAAAAATGAATGTGTTACCTCCAGCGTAGGCTCTCCAATGCATCTCCATGTGCTCCCATCTCTTTGTTGTATATCGGGTTCTATTAACTGAAGACAGAATCATAACACAGTAGTAAAACATTTAGAGGTGTAGTTAGCCAGCTTCAGGAGTTTTCAACTCAGCTGTTGACTTTTCTGGTAACTGTAGGCAAGGCAACACAATCCAGTTACTCCACTTTTCCTCTCTGAGGAAAAGATGATTTTTTTTTTTTTTTTTTCTCATTTTGAAAATAGCCTTGAATGAAGAGAGTTATGCACGTGGCATGTAGGATTCATTATTTTACCTTTCTCTTCTGTTGTCTTTCACGTACTAGTCTTTTTAAAATTTTTTTGTCGCTGTTCTCCATTCAGTAGGTTTGAAAGAATTCTAATTGTTGAGATGATGGTTCTTTGAAGGCTCACTTAGCCCACCTTTTGGGTGAAGGAAAGAAGAAGACAAGGTCCTCTAGGAAGAGTAAAAAGCATACTTTCAAGAGGCATTCAGAGATGTCTGCTGATGCCACGCAATTACCGTGTAATCAGCAGAAATGTGTTGGAAAAACACCCATCAGTGACTTCACAAGAAAGCCACACTCAAGACAGGTAAAGAACAGAAGCATAAAACCCCAAAGGTATGAAATGGACAGATTTTCATTGGGAATGAGCAACTCCTGAATTCTTGGTTCTAGAACTAGGGGCTTGTAATAAATAGACTGTCTCCTTGCCAAACGTAAACTTGGTGTCATGAACTGCTCACTGCCCGTTGAAGTGCAGGGCTAGTAGACTAATATTTGCCATGGCAGGCATATTGTATGGCTTTCCTGTTAAAAAGAAATTGGTTTTGCTCATAGCAATCTAGATATGTACCCAGTCTGACACCTATTTTTTAGGCTATATTTCCAAGTAAATGGCTTCCATGATGATGCAGTAAGTTTATGTCATGAACAGGAATGAAGTGATTGCATGCATCCTTTTTTACCCTAAGCCAGCTGCTGAGTAATGAGACAGAGACTCTCACTGACGCCAAGGAGTGCCCGTGCTTTTGGGAAAAGCACTGGGCAGATAAAGCCTATTTCCACATTTCTTGCTAGCGTCTCCTTCAAAGTTCATGGGTTTGTGCATCTTTTAGAGCTGTTCTAGATGTTCTTTGTAGTTTACATGTACTAAATGTAGCAGGTATTGCTTTCATGCCGTCCTACTAGATTTGAAGTTGGGATCTACTCAGGCTTCAATGTCTCAGAAGAAGCAACGTCGATTCTTTGAATTCTACTCTTGAACGTGAGAATGCTACTTATGTAGTTAATGAATTAATTAAATCGAATTCACTTGAATGGAAAAATTGTCTTGTTCATGTAGATTTTTAACTTGGGAAATTGATATTTGAGTTCTACTTTTCATTGTTGTTGCTTTTCTGTATTCTTTGATTGCACAGATAGCAGATGTACTGACCAAGTATTGTGTGAAACTGGAGGAAATGTCCTTCCTCTTGGCAGCTGATGTTCACAAGCTCATTAACGCTAAGGCCATGGTAAATGTTTTACCTGGGGCAAGATAGCAGTCTGAATATTCCTAGAATGTCTTTCTTTCCCCAGATGAAATTCATTTTTTCTGCCTATCAATCACTGAAATATAGAAGAAATTTCTACTTGACGGGGTATTGGTTATCATTTGTGTTCTTTTCTCCCCTCATTTTCTGTAGAAGAGACAATTTTTGGTTTGTTTTTGCATGTTGTATGCTGCTTCTACTTCTGGTTTTGTTTTTTAATACACAGAATATAAACGGAGCACTGCTGGATAATGAGAGGGCAACTGCCAAGCTACTCTTGAATCGAATGAAATCAGAGCTTGAGAAAGAAAAATGGCATCAACTGAAATGGCAAGGGACTGGAAGCTCATGCAAAAGAAGTGTGGAGTTCAGAGTTTCAGGTCAGAAATTTGGCAGTCTTCTTTTGGACAATGAGCAACACCAAGAGGCTAGTGTTCACTTTTGGTTTCTGTTAAAGTAATACTTGATCATTTTTTCTTTCTACGTGATACCACGTATGATATCACATATATCATGTGATTCCATTCTACATATCTACTTTCCATCCTGCAGAGAATTTATGGCAAGTGAAGAAATACAGAATCCCCCAACTGTGAATATGGAAATGGAAAAGTTGATAAAGGAGCAGATGGTACTCAGTGAAGAGAGACTGAAGGTTTTGCAATATATCGGGTATGGCAAAAGAGGGTATAGCATAAAGGAAAACAATTGTTGCTGGAGTTAATGAAGGACTTGGCTACAAAATGCGCTTTGCTTCCTGTCAATGTGTGATTGCTAAATGCAGCAGTAAGGCAGGGTCTACATCTATTTCTGTACAGCTCTTTTGAATGGAAAAAATGCATTCTTGATTTTCAGTGCCCCAGCTACACTTAATAGGTGGCGATCAGGCTCTAAAAATGGAGGAATGCAGAAGTAAATCTCGAAACATAGCAGAAATGGGCAAAGAGGGGTGGAGAGCTAGAACTTGGTGTTTTTGTCAAGGCATTTTTTTCTCCATGGCGTGGGATTTTATTTGCGGAATAAATGAAGAGAGGAGTCTGGATAGAAATCTAACGTTGCTACGTTTGAATATCCATCCTGAACACAAGACACATTGGTGTGGGTGCAATGCATTACGATCTTTACAGGGAGGTTTTTTACGGTGGATGTAGGAACCAGGTAGATGACAGTTAGTTCCTTATCGGGCAGTAAACAGTTGGCCTTGAACAACAACAATCTCAGGTTTATTTTCATTGCCAAGATGGCTGTAAATAAAAGAACGCCCAGTAGTATGGATATTCGGATTCATAATTTTATATTTGAAGTACTGACTGGTTTGTATTTTAGGATACCTGACTCTTGTTTCCTGCTTTGATAGCACCCTGTTGCCTCCAACACGTGCCAAATCTGATGGAAACGAATGGTGCAGAACTCTGGAGAATTGAAACAAAAGTCTAGGTAGGTCGGGAAATCCTAAGAACAGTCTGGAATTCAAGCAATATTTTCTTTTCTCCTGGGCAACGATGAGGCAGACGGTTGCTTTGAGAGTGCATGTTTGCTCTATTCTTTGTTCCGTGTGTTGCCACATACCTTCTCAGTTGCTTGGAGGTGGCAGTAAGAGCCAAAGAAGCTGCCTGTGGCATGGCTTTCCTTTGGCCAGTACAAACACCTGTGCATGGGGAGATCTAGCAGGAACTGGCTCGGTTAGAATGAATCTGGGGGAAATCAAATGTTAATTTTGACGTGGATCCCTTCTCAGTCATACAAAAATACTCCTTTTTAACTCCTGGAGAAGAAGAGGGGAAGTATGAGAAGAAGAGGGGAAGTATTGGAGATACTTCCTTTCTCTGTGTCCTTGCAGCATGCCTTCCCGCTCTGTGTCTGCCTTCTCTTGCTCCAGAGCACATCCAGTTGGGATGTTTGTAGCCTGTATGGTAGCAAAGAAGTTGGTAGCGATTGTTAAGTACCTTGCTACTTTGAAGCGTAATGATAAACAGCTGTGTATGAAAATGTCTTGATTTCTTTGGCTGGTAATGTCTGGTGTCTGTAGGCACTGCTGGCATCTGTTCCGTGTGCTGAGATTCAGCACATGGCCTCTGTCATGTTTCCATGTCACACTGCACTGTGAAAGATGGGAATTTTGACTGTGGTCTGTTCCGTATCATTCAGACAGCCCTAATGTGGAGTGCGTGGAGAAAATGAGCATCCAGTATGAGCTGGTCGAGGGCAAATGTCAGGAGAAAGGGCAGATGTGCAAGTTGAGTGCCACAGCTTTTGGCTGTGATAGCCGTGGTCCAATGTGTCATTAAGAGTAAAGTGCGTCTGAGGATGCACCAGACAGTGAGATAACAAGTGGAATTCCTTTTTAACCTCCTCCTTACTCTGTTCAAAAAGTAAGCCATCCGTTTGGTTTCACAGTAGTAGTCGGTATTTGTGCTTGAAATGTGGAAAAGCCGTAACAAATGCCAGTAATGAAGGGAGTGCTGTCCTACATGAATGTGGAAGATGCAAGGAGCCTCAGCCCTTGTGCTAAATCTGTCTTATCTTGGGAAAGAAATTCCACCTCTGCCTCAATTTCTCCCTTTGTGTCCAACCAGATGGTATTGTTTAGTAATCTAATATGGCATGTGGGAGGCTGAATCTATCTCTGTCCATCACAAGAAAAGAAACACTACGTTTAGCCAGGCTCTCTGAAAGCCACACAGTATTTCTTCTGTGCATGTCAATAATTTGTTCTTCTTTTCCTTCAGATGACCCTGTTGGATGTGAACATTTGCACAGCAGAAGATGCTGAAGTTGTGCACTCCAACATGCTTCAGATGACTGAGAAACGAAAATGTAGGTTTGAAGAAGAAGTGGAGCACGTGGATGTACGTTTCTTTTATTTGATGACATATATCTTCATCACTCCTTGGGATTAGTCTGTTCTTCCTGTGCTCCCACCTGCAATGCCTTCTGCGTGGTAGGCTATTGATGTCACCTTAGAAAGAGGTCCATAGTGTGACAAAACACTCCAGAGAAACAGTTTGGTGTGGAAGAGTTTCATGTGGAAGTGTTCATAATTCTTGTGTTTATTATTTGTAATAGAAATAGATTGTATTTTTATGATCATTTCTATCTGAAATACATAGGATAGCGATGAATGACGTATGGCCCAGTCTGCTTAAGATCAGACTTCAGGAAGAGCTGGAAATGATCTCCCAAATGTCTTCCAATCTTTTCTATACATAAAAAAAGTCGGGCAGTTGTTTCTAAAGGGATAAATTATAGAATGTGATTTGGTGCTTTATGGTGCCAGAATAAACAGAAGTTTTGAGAATCCGCATTCTTACCAGTTTACTTGGAGACTGATTTTTTTTTACTCTCCAGATAGAAGACGCCATGTTGGATACCAGTCGTAAAATTCCAGGCAGCCTTTTATCATGTTACATATCCTCTTACTCATTCATTTCACCTTCCAGCAGTTTAGAAAGAACTTGTTCACTTGAATGTTTTTCTTTGGAGTGATTTGAAGGAGACGGCTAAATGGCCATAATCCAGGTAGAAACATAAAAACAAGGGTGTGCTATAAAGACAGGACTTCTTAATGCAAAGAGCCCTCTGAAATTCAAAATACCTGCTATAAAATTAAAAATGTAATCTTTGACTTTTAGATGGGAATTTCTCCTCTTCAGTTTCATTCTGTCAGGTGCATTTTTGCTAACTGCTTGATTCACGCTGAATGGACAGTCCTGTCTTATTGTTGGTATGGCAACAGCGATAGAGATCACTGCTGCTTTCTGTAGAAAGTGGCTGCAAGTTGCTATGACGAGATCTTGTGCAGGTCTAGAGTCTGATTGGATGTGAGGTTCTCATTGTTTCAGAACACCAACTTGGGGTGGCAGTGTCAGAGGTGTTCATTATCTAGGAAGATTTTCATAGGCGATGAGTTTTGCTGAGGTAGCTTTCTCTTCTGGGTGTAGAAGATATGTGCATAATTAACTTCCTTGAATCCTAAAGAGCTGGGGAGATTTTAGTATCTACGAAACCATTTTTACTAGCTTTTTTATGTGGCCTTAGATGATGAAAGTGATCTGGATACAATCTTAGAAAAAAGGCAAACGGTGAGCTGTGAGGAAGAGCTGAAGGAGTATTTGGAGAACACCCTTTCTTCTTGAGATCAACTTAGAACAAGGTATGAATTTGGTATGTTTTGTAAACTTAAAAGGTAGAGCATCTTTGAACATTGGTTGTACTACTTAGGCCTTGTTTTAATGCTGTTGTGTGAAGGTATGGAAAAAGAGTGCTTTTCACTTCATGTAAGAATATAGAATAATGTCCCTACTGAACAAGGTTAAGGCAAATAATGCCCACGGTTTAGGAATGGGACAAAGGAAGACTGCTATCATTCAAAAACCATAGCACATCAGTATTACTGTGCATACCGTCACATCCATGCCTTATTCAGAAGGTAAAAGTAGTAGTGCAGATTCTTGGATCACCGGAATCAGAAGTTGGTCTGCACCATCATCTCTTCACTCATAGATTTGATCTCATTCAAAGTTCTAGGAACTCAGACGTTTAAGACAGCCAAGCACCGGCAACTTTAAAAACCATCTAAAAATGGGTACAATACCGCTCTCCTTCCTGAAGATCTTAGCAGCAGCTCTGAAGCCGTAGAGGAAGCAGCACTGTTCACACACCCAGGAGGTCTTTCCTACCTGCTCGATCAGAGGCACATTAGAAGAGCAGTGTGGACCTGAGGGGCAGATGCACATACCTTCACACACCTCGCAGTGGGACTGTGGTTAGAGCTGGAGGTTTGATACTCTTCCTAATAATTTGAGCCGTTAAAACAAAGCCAGAGGTAACAGACCAAGTGAAAATACAATGCCAGGTTGCGGAAAGAGAATGTTACCTATCTGAACTCGTACAAAAATTCCCCATCATTCTCTTTGTTTAGGAGACCAAGCCAATGTCCGTGTAAATGAAAACAAGTGTGAATATTGATTTTTCTTGAATCAAGACTCAGCTTTATGTCCAAGTCAAAGGCAAATAAACCAGAAAGGCTCCGCTGAGCACAGTGCAGAACTAACATGGAAGACAGTCATTTGACCTCTTATGTAAGCAGTGTTGGTGTGGTTCCCCATCCAAAAGGAAGGATGTCAAATGCTTCTTTGGAAATATTTTAACTTCTCTGCGTTTCTTTCTTTGTAATGAACTAATCTCTAACAAGCCAGGACGTGATTGTGTTCAGTAGAAACAGATCAATGGCAACATTTAGCCTAAAGGTTTTATGAGATTGATCAGGAAGTTCGATTTAGATTTAAAGGCACTGTAGTCATATTTAATTTTATTTCTCTCCGCACTTGAGTCTCTTAAACAGGGACCTTCAATTGGACAGGAACGGGACACTGAAGCAAATTGTAATGGATGACGTAATGGCTTACCCAGAAGCATTTTGTGGGAATTGATTTCTTCTAGGTATCCATCAGCCAGCATTTTAGTGTGAAGGGAATCTTCAAACAGGTAAAACAAAAATTCCCGTTGGTTTCAAACCTGACTGCTATATTAATTTTTCACTTTGGAGAAAATTTTCATGACCTTTAAAATTCAGACTGTATCAAGTATTGTTTCAGCCATTGAAGAAAGTGCTTTTGATGGAGATAGGAGAGGGAAACCAAAACATTTCTCAGAGCCACACTTTGAGCTCTGTCCTTGTTACAAACGGCACTTGAGCAAATGCATTTGCCTTTGGAACAGAAAACGACAAGGTAACAGGCTTATCATTACGGATTTGAGTGTTCCAGGTTCTTTAGGTAGTAAGTGATCTATTCAAGATGATCTCTTCCTGAAATAGATCCATTTTGAGAAGGGATATGGATTTCTTAGAAGAAGGCAAATCCCTATGTTAAAACGGTGTGGTGGGTGTTTTTTGTTGTTGTTGTTTTGCTTTTAGAACTTGCAAGGCACAATCGACTTCATAGCTGGAGATGCAGATAAGACCACGACATTCCAAACAGGTGTTTCTTTTTGGTTGTTTTTCAATCTGTCTATCTTTGGATTGTAACCAGTAGAACTGTGCTTGAACTGGAAAGAAGTAGCGGAGGTTTCAGAAGTGGAGCATGCGGTGGAACAGTAAGCTGAGAGCATTGTGCAAGGAGAGGAAAGAGGGGAAAATGGTAAGAGTTTCCTGAGTCGGAAGGGACCCCTAGGGATCGTCAAAGTCCAACTCCTGGCCCTGCACAGACACTCCAACAGTCCCACCCTCTGCATCCCTGAGAGCATTGGCCAAACGCTCCTGGATCTCTGGCAGCCTTGGGGCTGTGCCCATTGCCTGGAGAACCTATTCAGTGCCCGACCAGCCTCTGAGGAAAAAAACCTTTCCCTGATAGCCAGCCTAATCGTCCCCTGACACAGCTCCTGGCATTCCCTTGGCTCCTGTCCCTGGTCGCAGAGAGCAGAGAGCAAAGCTGTCCCTGTGCTGCCCTTGGGAGGAGCTGAGAGGTCCCAAGTGAGGTGTGAGCTCAGTGTCCTCTCTGCAGCTGAACCAAATGCCCTGAGCCACTCTTTGTATGGCTTTCCCTCCAGCCTCTTCGCTATCCCTGTGTCCCTCCTTTGGACATTTCTCCAATAGCCTGAGGTCTTTCTGACGCTGTGGCATCCAAAATTGCCCCCAGGGCTTGAAGAGAGCGCAGTCCCAGCCCAGAGCAGAGCGGGACAATCGCCTCTCTCGAGCGAGCGGTGCCAGAAGATAGGGACAGTTGTCAAAAAATCAGCTGGAGAAAGAAATCTAACAGAGAAACGGGTGATCTTGGCACAGGAAATGGAAGAAGCAGAGGAAGAAGAAGATGAGGAGAGGATTCCTTGTAAAAGTGAAGAAAATGAGCATGCAGAACAGGGACTAAGCATTATGCAGGTAAGTGAGCAAGAGAATAAGTTTGAAAGTGAAGGCAGTTTTGTCCAAAAGAAGGAGGAATAGGAAGTCTTTTTGCTGAGAATGAATAGAAAGTTTTTTTGCATTTAGTTTGTATACGAAGCGCACAGGGCTCTAGATCCTTTTGTGGGAAAATGGAGTGTGTAAAGTTGCCAATCATTTTGGAGCGAATTTGGAGGGTTTTGGGGTCCCAGGTGAATTTTGGGTTGAATTCTGGGGATTTGGGAGTGCCCAGGTGAATTGGGGGGGGCGGGGCGGGGCGGGGATTTGGGGAGATCCAGGTGAGTTTTGAGGGGTCCCAGGTTGATTTTGGGGGAGAATTTGTGGAATTTTGGGGGATCCCGGGTAGCGAGGTTTGGGGTGAATTTGTGGAATGTGGGGAGTCCCAGTTGAATTTTAGGGGGAATTTGTGGAATTCTAGGGATCTCAGGGGAATTTTGGGGTGAATTTGGTGAATTTTAGGGTATACGTGTGAATTTTAGGGTTCTCAGGTGAGTTTTGGGAATGCCAGACGTATTTTGGGGTGAATTCTGTCGATTTTGGGGTATCCAGGTGAGCATTTGGAAGTCGTGGGAGAATTTTGGGATGAATTTGGGGGGATGCAGGTGGATTTTCCGGGGAATTTTGGTGATTTTTGGGAGTCCCAGATGGGTCTGGGAGTGAATTTGGTGGATTTGGGGGTATCTGGGAGGGTTTTGAGGGGGATTGGAGACATTTTGGAGTGAATTTGGGAGGTGTTGGGGGGACTGGGTCTTGGGGGTGATTTGAGGGGTTTTGGGGGTTGCAGGTGGGATTTTGGGGTGAAGCCCTGGGATTTGGGGGTCCCCCGTGAATTTTGGGGTGAATTTGTGGGCTTTTGGGAGTTGCCAGGTGAGTGCTGAGCGTCCCAGGGGGGACTTCGGGGTGAATTTTGGGGATTTGGGGTTTCCCAGGTGAATTTCTGAGGTGGAAAGGTTCAAAAAGGGTTTTTTTTGAAAACAAGTTAAAGCCAGAAGGTTATTGAAAATTAATAGATGTGATGCAAGTAGGTAATATGCAGACAATACACAGCGAGACAAATCATGGGAAAAATACAGTGGTAACACATGAGTGTGTGAGGATGGGATCAGTATAGCTAAGGCTCAGTTGAAGCTGAATTTGGAAAAGCATGCCAAAACTAAGAATAATAAAGGCACCTACGGGTATTTCAGTGGGAAAAGGAAGATGAAAAGAAACCTATCACACCTCCCCTATTCCCCCCCACCCCCCCCACCCCCATAAGCCAGACAGGACTAGTGACAACAGACAAGGAGAAGGCTGAGGTACTCAACAAGTGTTGGTCTCAATTTTTACTGCCAGTCACTATTTCCACATCTCTCAGGTTATTGGACTGGTGGACTTGATTCTAACCCATAGTATCAGGTCAGCTTTCAGACCACTTGAGGAACCTGAGCATGCAAGACCATGGGACCCACCCAGAGGCATGTCAGGGCCCTGAGAGAACTGGCAGCTGTAGTTGCTAAGGTGCTTTCTCCATCATATTTGAGAAATCAAGGTAACCAGCTGAAGTCTCCAGACACTGTGTTGTATTGACTCCAGTCCTCTTGGTCTTTTTTGTAAATCTTAGAGCTCTGAGTCAATTTCTGCAGAGGATTCTCAATGCAGTTTCAAAAATGGAATCTTTGTTACTGGTCCTCATGTTGATCTTGGATATTTCCATTTTCTGCACTCCTTTATTTTCGAAACATTTGTAATGACTGAAAAGAAAGCTGAGACGAGGCATTATGCTCTTTCCAGTGATAGAAATGGACCAGTATTCTTTTCAGACAAATATAATTTTTGCTGTGTCTAAGCACATGTGCATACCTGTGTTTGATTTATGTGTCCAGGTTTTGGCAATGGGGCAGCCACAGGGCCGTCCTGAGACAATGGCCCAGGTGCTGCCCTGTCCCGCTTTCTTCCAACTGGCTCCACTTCAGGATGTCCTCCCTGCTGAGAGAAGAGGCTGGGACAGCACCTTTAGAAATGTGACTTTCTGGGGTTTTTTTTGTTTTGTTTTGTTTTGTTATTTTTAAAGTTACTAAAAACCTTCACCCTGATTTTTTGTGTTGGGTTTGGGGTTTTTTTTCAGTTTTGGGTGGGTTTTTTGGTGGGCTTTTTTGGGGGCTTTTTTTGTCTCTTTGGGGATTATTGGTTGGGGGGTTCTGTGTGTTTGTTTGGTCTGCTTTTTTTGTTTGTTTGTTTGTTTGTTTGTTTGTTTATTACGGTTTTGTAGAGTTTTTTAAGCAAATTGATTGGAAAACTGAATAGTCCTCCACTATAGTCTCCTGGATTCACCTGAGACTCTTCCTAGGCATCTCCCTGATCCTTTTTGCAATGAGTCTCACATCATTCTCCTGAAGAAACTGTCTGCTTATGGTTTGCATGGGTGGGCTGTTTGCTGGGTGACAAACTGGGTGATGGCCAGGCCCACAGAGTGGTGGGAAATAGAGTTCATCCAGCTGGTCCCCAAGGCTCAGTCTTGGGCCCAGTCCTGTTTAATATCTTGCTCAGTGTTCTGGACAAGGGCATAGAGTACACGCCCAGGAAGTTCACAGATGATGCAAAATTGGCTGGTAGTGTTTTTTTCTTCTGGAGGACAGCAGGCTCTGCTTCTTCTTCCTCCTGTTCTGAGGTCGCTGCTCCCTCTTCATCCCTCATTAAGTGTGCTGATTTTGTCACTTGGATGAGAAAACAAACAATTTTAGCAACAATACTAGTGGCAGGGTACAAGAAAGGAAGAGTTCACACGAATCCCCCCCCCCCCCCCCCCCGCCCAACAACAGAAAATACCTGATGGCTCCTCTGCCCAGCTTACTGACTACACCGGAACCCATTGTCCCCCAAAGATACTCCCTTCTCCCTTCCCCCAGCCATGATGTGAGATGGAATAGAATAACTAAGATTAAGATTCTCCCTATGGAACTCCATCATACTTCGATTCTGGGAAAAAAAAGTTCTTGAAGTTCTATCATTTCAGATCATTTGAATTTGAATTTGCATACTAAAAAGTCTAGCCAGAAACTCATGACAATATTAATAGCCCATTCTAGAATGTCCGAGATGATAGACACTTCTTTCAAGAGAATGTGATACCTCACGTGACTTCTCCAGAATTTAAATGAACAGCGGGAGTAGTCTACAAGATTCTTGCTGCCATCTGGATTTCCTGGTATTTGGCTGGTCTATGTAAACCAACCAGCTATTCAGCAGAGGGAATATTAGTGTGATACTTGATGGTATGTGAGATGGAACACAGTAATTTATGGCTTTTTGCATAGTGATGAAGCTGTAAAGAAAGCTCCGTAATGCTCAGACAAGGAGGCTGCTGGACTTCAAGCAGCAAAGGCCCAAAACGAACCAGTGAAAAGGTGTCATTGAAAAAAAAAAAAAAAGCCAGGTGGGGAGCAAAGTGATACTTAAGGGCAGTTTACTGAAAGAGGGAATCTAGTGAAAAAAAAAGTCCAAGAGTGAAGGAATAACAGAGAAAATGAAACTAAGGAAGGAAATCAATCTCAGCTAATCATTTCAGAAGCTAACAAGTTGTCATTGCAATGATGCATAAAGTGAGAAAAAATAAATATGTCTGCGCCAAAATCTGAAATATGAACTTTACTGCATTCTGTCTTCCACGGAATCATACAACAGTCTGTGATTAAAGATCATGTAGTCCAACTTCCTTGCCAGGTAGATCTTACAGTAGATCAAATTGCTCAAGACTAGCCAAACTGATAAGGAGCACTCTCAATGATGGGGCATCCACAACTTCTCTGGAACACCCGTTTGAGTGTCTCACCAGCTTCATTGTAGAAAAGTTTTTCCTTTTAGCCAATCTAAACCTAGTCTCAGTTTGAAAGCATGGCCCCTTATCCTGTCTCTGCAAACTTTCCTAAAAAGTCTTTCTCCATTTGTCTTATACCCTCTTTACATATTCAAAGGCCACAATACTGTCTCTCCAGAAACCTCTCTTCTCCAGGCTAAAAGATCCTACTTTTCACAAGAACCAGGTCATAAACTGAGATGGAAGACATCTCAGGAGATCAGATCATCCAACAGCTCAGCGTAAGAATAGCTCTGAAGTCAGATCAACTAGCTTAGGGCTGTGTCTGTTTGAATTTTGAAAATTAGCAGGACTTGAAATGCTTCAAGGAAGAGAACTCTGGGTGGCTCCAGAAACAGCCTGAGAAACTCGAGCAAACTCGAAACCTCAGAAACTACCACTGCTTTCTCTCCCTCAGCCCAAGCAGTCCCAAAGAAGAAGCGTTCCCAGCAGGCTGGGATAGCACACATATACACTACATATACGTGACAGGCATCGCCAGCAGCCACATCCTGCTCCTTTCTGTGGCTGGCAAGAGTGAGACTGGATGTTTACATGTGGGCAACCTGGGTCCCTCCAGCAGCTCACACACTCAGCCTGCCCAGTGACCCCACTGAATTCCAGTATTAGCAGTGTGCCAAGGCCACAGCACTATTCTGCTTGCTGGCACAGACCATCACACGCCTCCTAAATCAGTCAGGACTCCCCTGGTCCCACAGCCAGCACCCCACTTGCCCTCCGCCAGGCCACTGCCATTGTTCACCAACTTCTCCACTTTGATCTTTGCTGGTGCTCTCAACACTGGCACACCCAGATGTTCTGCAGCTGTTGTCTCCTGGTGGAAAGGACTTGTAAAGCCATGTTTCCTAACAGGACTTCCACAACCTTTCAAAGCAACCTTTACTGGGGTATGAACAATCTCATTCAAATGTCAACATTTCTTTTCCCGTATGTGAAATCAGAATTTCCTTCTTCCGGGCATGCCCAAAACAAGGCACAAACTACATTGTGCCTTCTGTTTCACATGCTGACTCGTTTGTAAACAATGCTAGGAGAATACCTGTTTTGATCCAAGCTAATCTCTGGCCCTTATAGTGCTTTCGGTAGTTAGTTTTGCTTTGTTATTTACTTGATGTCCCATTGAATTGTTGAATCATAAACAGACTACCTGTCTGTATAGCAGCATAGCAGTGATGAATAAATGGAAGAGAAGGAGCAAGGTGATTGTTTGCTAGACTCTTCCTAGAAACTGAGAAATCTGTTACTTAATGCTGACCACAGCAGATGGAGGAAGCATCCTACATGATGTCAAAGCAATGAAGCTGTAATCACTTTTATGATTACAGTCAAGGCACTGCTTTTGCCACCATAAGTGGAGTGCAGGGAATCTTAAAAGACGACACTCTAACTGTTGTCCATGCTCACTGAGAAAATAATGCTTTTACAGCAGAGCAGGTCTCACCGCAGCTAAATCATGGCTTCAACTGTACACCGCCTTCAAAAAGCCCACAAAAACACAAATGAAAGGATTTGGAACCCAAGGGAATCTCGGATTGTGACATCAGCTCACTCTGGATTCTTTCCAAATTCTCAATTCCATTTTCTTCCGAGCCAATTTTCCCATCTAACTTGAGATGTAATTTATGGATTTCCAACACATCTAGTTACCTTAGAATTAGATGGCCACTAGCCAAAAAGACAGAAACAAGCAGTTAAGTGAAGACTGAAACCATGGGTGTTTAGAACAGCAAAACTTGGGCGAAACTATTCTTAAGAAAACCAAAACTTTTAGGACTTACCCATGTATTTTTGGAGGTGGAAAAAGTTTTACATCGAAAAGTCCCTAGGGAACTCTTTTCAGTGCCTGGAGAGCCGCTGTCGCTCGCCTTTCAAGGACCTATTCGTCACAGCAGAGGCAGCAGAGCACAAGATGGCCGACGAGAAGGGGCAGTGTAGAACTCTCTGTCTGTCTGTGTCTCTACTCAGTGTAGAACGTCTCTATCCTGGCACATTTTCGAGTGCGATACTTCCCTCCGGGTCTTCGGTCCTTGCGAAGCTCTATGTACTGTGAGCGCTGCTACTTGCAGCTGAGAAAGACCGTGGAGCTAGCGGCGAATTCGGAGAGCGCTGAGCACGTAGTCAAGAAGCGAGACGTGTCCCTGCAACGCGGTGCTAATAGCAGCTTCCTCGCGGCGGGGGGGAGCTCCGGCCACAAGGCATTCTCGTCCTGGCAACGGATCTCTGTGAAGGGGGTAGGCGAAAAGCTTTCGTTTTCCATTCGAACTGCGAGAGAGGCAGACTGTTGCACGGAGCTCTGAGAACAAAGGTGCACGCCCTAGGCGGGCTTGGGCAGAAGCAGCGTTCTCTAGCTCTTGGCTGCCGGCGCACTTGTGGTTGTGTGGCGCCCCTGCAGCGGCTTCTGGCCGCCGGCAAGTGAAAGCAGCGCCAGGCGTGGGCGAGGGCGGTGAACGAAGCAGCACTCGTCCCGTGCTTGTGTGCACCACGTTACAGGCTACTAGGAGAGGAAGGTGGTTGACTCTCGCTTGCCCTCCCAAGTGCCCTTAGCAGTCGGAAGGAGCAAGCTGAAGCACTGCTGCTTGTGCTGCTCCTTGGTTCCCTTGCAGCCCGCTGTGAAAGCATTGGCGGTCGCTTCTAGGCGCCGAGTTGCACACAGCACCACGGTAAGTGCCGCGGAGAAGGGAAATCCAGAGTGCAGCGAGGAGCTGGACGTGGCTAACGCGCAGTAAGGAGAAGGTGAACCTAGGCACTGCCTCTTCAATCTGGCCGCCTCTGCTCTGGTAACAACTTTCGCAAGTCGGCAGAGGGAGCTGCGAGTATGTAGAACGGAGGGCAGCGAGACGCCGTGTGTTATGCGCCCTTTCAGGGCTGCTGCCAGGGGGCTAGTTTAAGTACGCTTTTTTCTTCCTCGCGTCCTTCTCGCTTCGCTCTAGCTGCATGGAGTACAGTACAGCGAAGGAGTGAGGAGGGGCAGTGCCGCAGCTTTGGCCCTGGCGTGCAACGGCTGTGTGCTGCTTTTCCAAGCAGAAAAACCACTGAGAAGTGAAAGCGATAGTGAAGGAGCTCTTTGACTGCTCGTGTGCTCTTCGCTGCACTGCGCCGCTGGCAAGCGGCTTCGTTCTTCGCCTTCTGCCGTCCGGCGAGAGCTGAACTCCAGCGGTCAGTTGCAGCTCTGCCCAACAGCGTGTTCTCAGTTCTGCGGGCAAGCACGCCCTCTTGCCTTGGCCCCGAGAGCAAAGTCCCGAGCGAGCACTCGACTCAGTGCAATGCACCCAGAAAGACGCTCTCGCTCGCCTTTCAAGGAGCGATTCCTAACAGCAGAAGCAGCAGAGGCACAAACTGGACGACGAGAGGGGACAACGTAGAACACGTCTCTGTCCTGGCACATTTTCGTGCGCGATACTTCCCTCCGGGTCTTCGGGCCTTGCGAAGCTCTGTGTACTGCGAGCGCTGCTACTCGCAGCTGAGAAGGACCGTGGAGCTAGCGGCGAATTCGGAGAGCTCTTCGCTGCACTGCGCCGCTCGCAAGCGGCTTCGTTCTTCGCCTTCTGCCGTCCGGCGAGAGCTGAACTCCAGCGGTCAGTTGCAGCTCTGCCCAACAGCGTGTTCTCGGCTCTGCGGGCAAGCACGCCCTCTTGCCTTGGCCCCGAGAGCAAAGTCCCGAGCGAGCACTCGACTCAGTGCAATGCACCCGGAAGGACGCTCTCGCTCGCCTTTCAAGGAGCGATTCCTAACAGCAGAAGCAGCAGAGGCACAAACTGCACGACGAGAGGGGACAACGTAGAACACGTCTCTGTCCTGGCACATTTGCGTGTGCGATACTTCCCTCCGGCTCTTCGGGCCTTACGAAGCTCTGTGTACTGCGAGCGCTGCTACTCGCAGCTGAGAAGGACCGTGGAGCTAGCGGCGAATTCGGAGAGCTCTTCGCTGCACTGCGCCGCTCGCAAGCGGCTTCGTTCTTCGCCTTCTGCCGTCCGGCGAGAGCTGAACTCCAGCGGTCAGTTGCAGCTCTGCCCAACAGCGTGTTCTCGGTTCTGCGGGCAAGCACGCCCTCTTGCCTTGGCCCCGAGAGCAAAGTCCCGAGCGAGCACTCGACTCAGTGCAATGCACCCGGAAGGACGCTCTCGCTCGCCTTTCAAGGAGCGATTCCTAACAGCAGAAGCAGCAGAGGCACAAACTGCACGACGAGAAGGGACAACGTAGAACACGTCTCTGTCCTGGCACATTTTCGTGCGCGATACTTCCCTCCGGCTCTTCGGGCCTTGCGAAGCTCTGTGTACTGCGAGCGCTGCTACTCGCAGCTGAGAAGGACCGTGGAGCTAGCGGCGAATTCGGAGAGCTCTTCGCTGCACTGCGCCGCTCGCAAGCGGCTTCGTTCTTCGCCTTCTGCCGTCCGGCGAGAGCTGAACTCCAGCGGTCAGTTGCAGCTCTGCCCAACAGCGTGTTCTCGGTTCTGCGGGCAAGCACGCCCTCTTGCCTTGGCCCCGAGAGCAAAGTCCCGAGCGAGCACTCGACTCAGTGCAATGCACCCGGAAGGACGCTCTCGCTCGCCTTTCAAGGAGCGATTCCTAACAGCAGAAGCAGCAGAGGCACAAACTGCACGACGAGAAGGGACAACGTAGAACACGTCTCTGTCCTGGCACATTTGCGTGCGCGATACTTCCCTCCGGCTCTTCGGGCCTTGCGAAGCTCTGTGTACTGCGAGCGCTGCTACTCGCAGCTGAGAAGGACCGTGGAGCTAGCGGCGAATTCGGAGAGCTCTTCGCTGCACTGCGCCGCTCGCAAGCGCCTTCGTTCTTCGCCTTCTGCCGTCCGGCGAGAGCTGAACTCCAGCGGTCAGTTGCAGCTCTGCCCAACAGCGTGTTCTCGGTTCTGCGGGCAAGCACGCCCTCTTGCCTTGGCCGCGAGAGCAAAGTCCCGAGCGAGCACTCGACTCAGTGCAATGCACCCGGAAGGACGCTCTCGCTCGCCTTTCAAGGAGCGATTCCTAACAGCAGAAGCAGCAGAGGCACAAACTGCACGACGAGAGGGGACAACGTAGAACACGTCTCTGTCCTGGCACATTTGCGTGCGCGATACTTCCCTCCGGCTCTTCGGGCCTTGCGAAGCTCTGTGTACTGCGAGCGCTGCTACTCGCAGCTGAGAAGGACCGTGGAGCTAGCGGCGAATTCGGAGAGCTCTTCGCTGCACTGCGCCGCTCGCAAGCGGCTTCGTTCTTCGCCTTCTGCCGTCCGGCGAGAGCTGAACTCCAGCGGTCAGTTGCAGCTCTGCCCAACAGCGTGTTCTCGGTTCTGCGGGCAAGCACGCCCTCTTGCCTTGGCCGCGAGAGCAAAGTCCCGAGCGAGCACTCGACTCAGTGCAATGCACCCGGAAGGACGCTCTCGCTCGCCTTTCAAGGAGCGATTCCTAACAGCAGAAGCAGCAGAGGCACAAACTGCACGACGAGAGGGGACAACGTAGAACACGTCTCTGTCCTGGCACATTTGCGTGCGCGATACTTCCCTCCGGCTCTTCGGGCCTTGCGAAGCTCTGTGTACTGCGAGCGCTGCTACTCGCAGCTGAGAAGGACCGTGGAGCTAGCGGCGAATTCGGAGAGCTCTTCGCTGCACTGCGCCGCTCGCAAGCGGCTTCGTTCTTCGCCTTCTGCCGTCCGGCGAGAGCTGAACTCCAGCGGTCAGTTGCAGCTCTGCCCAACAGCGTGTTCTCGGTTCTGCGGGCAAGCACGCCCTCTTGCCTTGGCCGCGAGAGCAAAGTCCCGAGCGAGCACTCGACTCAGTGCAATGCACCCGGAAGGACGCTCTCGCTCGCCTTTCAAGGAGCGATTCCTAACAGCAGAAGCAGCAGAGGCACAAACTGGACGACGAGAGGGGACACCGTAGAACACGTCTCTGTCCTGGCACATTTTCGTGCGCGATACTTCCCTCCGGCTCTTCGGGCCTTGCGAAGCTCTGTGTACTGCGAGCGCTGCTACTCGCAGCTGAGAAGGACCGTGGAGCTAGCGGCGAATTCGGAGAGCTCTTCGCTGCACTGCGCCGCTCGCAAGCGGCTTCGTTCTTCGCCTTCTGCCGTCCGGCGAGAGCTGAACTCCAGCGGTCAGTTGCAGCTCTGCCCAACAGCGTGTTCTCAGTTCTGCGGGCAAGCACGCCCTCTTGCCTTGGCCCCGAGAGCAAAGTCCCGAGCGAGCTCTCGACTCAGTGCAATGCACCCGGAAGGACGCTCTCGCTCGCCTTTCAAGGAGCGATTCCTAACAGCAGAAGCAGCAGAGGCACAAACTGCACGACGAGAAGGGACAACGTAGAACACGTCTCTGTCCTGGCACATTTGCGTGCGCGATACTTCCCTCCGGCTCTTCGGGCCTTGCGAAGCTCTGTGTACTGCGAGCGCTGCTACTCGCAGCTGAGAAGGACCGTGGAGCTAGCGGCGAATTCGGAGAGCTCTTCGCTGCACTGCGCCGCTCGCAAGCGGCTTCGTTCTTCGCCTTCTGCCGTCCGGCGAGAGCTGAACTCCAGCGGTCAGTTGCAGCTCTGCCCAACAGCGTGTTCTCAGTTCTGCGGGCAAGCACGCCCTCTTGCCTTGGCCCCGAGAGCAAAGTCCCGAGCGAGCACTCGACTCAGTGCAATGCACCCGGAAGGACGCTCT
The DNA here is from genome assembly GCF_052056855.1 of Sturnus vulgaris. Classification (NCBI taxonomy): domain Eukaryota; kingdom Metazoa; phylum Chordata; class Aves; order Passeriformes; family Sturnidae; genus Sturnus; species Sturnus vulgaris. The sequence continues at coordinate 1,793 of NW_028276743.1, read as the reverse complement.
CGCTCGCCTTTCAAGGAGCGATTCCTAACAGCAGAAGCAGCAGAGGCACAAACTGCACGACGAGAGGGGACAACGTAGAACACGTCTCTGTCCTGGCACATTTTCGTGCGCGATACTTCCCTCCGGCTCTTCGGGCCTTGCGAAGCTCTGTGTACTGCGAGCGCTGCTACTCGCAGCTGAGAAGGACCGTGGAGCTAGCGGCGAATTCGGAGAGCTCTTCGCTGCACTGCGCCGCTCGCAAGCGGCTTCGTTCTTCGCCTTCTGCCGTCCGGCGAGAGCTGAACTCCAGCGGTCAGTTGCAGCTCTGCCCAACAGCGTGTTCTCGGTTCTGCGGGCAAGCACGCCCTCTTGCCTTGGCCCCGAGAGCAAAGTCCCGAGCGAGCACTCGACTCAGTGCAATGCACCCGGAAGGACGCTCTCGCTCGCCTTTCAAGGAGCGATTCCTAACAGCAGAAGCAGCAGAGGCACAAACTGGACGACGAGAGGGGACACCGTAGAACACGTCTCTGTCCTGGCACATTTGCGTGCGCGATACTTCCCTCCGGCTCTTCGGGCCTTGCGAAGCTCTGTGTACTGCGAGCGCTGCTACTCGCAGCTGAGAAGGACCGTGGAGCTAGCGGCGAATTCGGAGAGCTCTTCGCTGCACTGCGCCGCTCGCAAGCGGCTTCGTTCTTCGCCTTCTGCCGTCCGGCGAGAGCTGAACTCCAGCGGTCAGTTGCAGCTCTGCCCAACAGCGTGTTCTCGGTTCTGCGGGCAAGCACGCCCTCTTGCCTTGGCCGCGAGAGCAAAGTCCCGAGCGAGCACTCGACTCAGTGCAATGCACCCGGAAGGACGCTCTCGCTCGCCTTTCAAGGAGCGATTCCTAACAGCAGAAGCAGCAGAGGCACAAACTGGACGACGAGAGGGGACACCGTAGAACACGTCTCTGTCCTGGCACATTTGCGTGCGCGATACTTCCCTCCGGCTCTTCGGGCCTTGCGAAGCTCTGTGTACTGCGAGCGCTGCTACTCGCAGCTGAGAAGGACCGTGGAGCTAGCGGCGAATTCGGAGAGCTCTTCGCTGCACTGCGCCGCTCGCAAGCGGCTTCGTTCTTCGCCTTCTGCCGTCCGGCGAGAGCTGAACTCCAGCGGTCAGTTGCAGCTCTGCCCAACAGCGTGTTCTCGGTTCTGCGGGCAAGCACGCCCTCTTGCCTTGGCCCCGAGAGCAAAGTCCCGAGCGAGCTCTCGACTCAGTGCAATGCACCCGGAAGGACGCTCTCGCTCGCCTTTCAAGGAGCGATTCCTAACAGCAGAAGCAGCAGAGGCACAAACTGCACGACGAGAAGGGACAACGTAGAACACGTCTCTGTCCTGGCACATTTGCGTGTGCGATACTTCCCTCCGGCTCTTCGGGCCTTGCGAAGCTCTGTGTACTGCGAGCGCTGCTACTCGCAGCTGAGAAGGACCGTGGAGCTAGCGGCGAATTCGGAGAGCTCTTCGCTGCACTGCGCCGCTCGCAAGCGGCTTCGTTCTTCGCCTTCTGCCGTCCGGCGAGAGCTGAACTCCAGCGGTCAGTTGCAGCTCTGCCCAACAGCGTGTTCTCAGTTCTGCGGGCAAGCACGCCCTCTTGCCTTGGCCCCGAGAGCAAAGTCCCGAGCGAGCACTCGACTCAGTGCAATGCACCCGGAAGGACGCTCTCGCTCGCCTTTCAAGGAGCGATTCCTAACAGCAGAAGCAGCAGAGGCACAAACTGCACGACGAGAGGGGACAACGTAGAACACGTCTCTGTCCTGGCACATTTTCGTGTGCGATACT
>NW_028276742.1:0-60064 GCF_052056855.1 Sturnus vulgaris | reverse complement strand
TTAACAGCACAAGCAGCAGAGGCACAAACTGCATGACGAGAAGGGACAACGTAGAACACGTCTCTGTCCTGGCACATTTTCGTGTGCGATACTTCCCTCCGGGTCTTCGGGCCTTTGCGAAGCCCCGTGTACTGCGAGCGCTGCTACTCGCAGCTCAGAAGGACCGTGGAGCTAGCGGCGAATTCGGAGAGCTCTTCGCTGCACTGCGCCGCTCGCAAGCGGCTTCGTTCTTCGCCTTCTGCCGTCCGGCGACAGCTGAACTCCGGGCGGTCAGTTGCAGCTCTGCCCAACAGCGTGTTCTCAGTTCTGCGGGCAAGCACGCCCTCTTGCCTTGGCCCCGAGAGCAAAGTCCCGAGCGAGCACTCGACTCAGTGCAATGCACCCGGAAGGACGCTCTCGCTCGTCTTTCAAGGAGCGATTCTAACAGCACAAGCAGCAGAGGCACAAACTGCATGACGAGAAGGGGACAACGTAGAACACGTCTCTGTCCTGGCACATTTTCGTGTGCGATACTTCCCTCCGGTCTTCGGGCCTTGCGAAGCCCCGTGTACTGCGAGCGCTGCTACTCGCAGCTCAGAAGGACCGTGGAGCTAGCGGCGAATTCGGAGAGCTCTTCGCTGCACTGGCGCCGCTCGCAAGCGGCTTCGTTCTACGCCTTCTGCCGTCCGGCGACAGCTGAACTCCGGCGGTCAGTTGCAGCTCTGCCCAACAGCGTGTTCTCAGTTCTGCGGGCAAGCACGCCCTCTTGCCTTGGCCCCGAGAGCAAAGTCCCGAGCGAGCACTCGGACTCAGTGCAATGCACCCGGAAGGACGCTCTCGCTCGTCTTTCAAGGAGCGATTCCTAACAGCACAAGCAGCAGAGGCACAAACTGCATGACGAGAAGGGACAACGTAGAACACGTCTCTGTCCTGGCACATTTTCGTTGTGCGATACTTCCCTCCGGGTCTTCGGGCCTTGCGAAGCCCCGTGTACTGCGAGCGCTGCTACTCGCAGCTCAGAAGGACCGTTGGAGCTAGCGGCGAATTCGGAGAGCTCTTCGCTGCACTGCGCCGCTCGCAAGCGGCTTCGTTCTTCGCCTTCTGCCGTCCGGCGACAGCTGAACTCCGGCGGTCAGTTGCAGCTCTGCCCAACAGCGTGTTCTCAGTTCTGCGGGCAAGCACGCCCTCTTGCCTTGGCCCCGAGAGCAAAGTCCCGAGCGAGCACTCGACTCAGTGCAATGCACCCGGAAGGACGCTCTCGCTCGTCTTTCAAGGAGCGATTCCTAACAGCACAAGCAGCAGAGGCACAAACTGCATGACGAGAAGGGACAACGTAGAACACGTCTCTGTCCTGGCACATTTTCGTGTGCGATACTTCCCTCCGGGTCTTCGGGCCTTGCGAAGCCCCGTGTACTGCGAGCGCTGCTACTCGCAGCTCAGAAGGACCGTGGAGCTAGCGGCGAATTCGGAGAGCTCTTCGCTGCACTGCGCCGCTCGCAAGCGGCTTCGTTCTCCGCCTTCTGCCGTCCGGCGACAGCTGAACTCCGGCGGTCAGTTGCAGCTCTGCCCAACAGCGTGTTCTCAGTTCTGCGGGCAAGCACGCCCTCTTGCCTTGGCCCCGAGAGCAAAGTCCCGAGCGAGCACTCGACTCAGTGCAATGCACCCGGAAGGACGCTCTCGCTCGTCTTTCAAGGAGCGATTCCTAACAGCACAAGCAGCAGAGGCACAAACTGCATGACGAGAAGGGACAACGTAGAACACGTCTCTGTCCTGGCACATTTTCGTGTGCGATACTTCCCTCCGGGTCTTCGGGCCTTGCGAAGCCCCGTGTACTGCGAGCGCTGCTACTCGCAGCTCAGAAGGGACCGTGGAGCTAGCGGCGAATTCGGAGAGCTCTTCGCTGCACTGCGCCGCTCGCAAGCGGCTTCGTTCTCCGCCTTCTGCCGTCCGGCGACAGCTGAACTCCGGCGGTCAGTTGCAGCTCTGCCCAACAGCGTGTTCTCAGTTCTGCGGGCAAGCACGCCCTCTTGCCTTGGCCCCGAGAGCAAAGTCCCGAGCGGAGCACTCGACTCAGTGCAATGCACCCGGAAGGACGCTCTCGCTCGTCTTTCAAGGAGCGATTCCTAACAGCAGAAGCAGCAGAGGCACAAACTGCATGACGAGAAGGGACAACGTAGAACACGTCTCTGTCCTGGCACATTTTCGTGTGCGATACTTCCCTCCGGGTCTTCGGGCCTTGCGAAGCTCCGTGTACTGCGAGCGCTGCTACTCGCAGCTCAGAAGGACCGTGGAGCTAGCGGCGAATTCGGAGAGCTCTTCGCTGCACTGCGCCGCTCGCAAGCGGCTTCGTTCTCCGCCTTCTGCCGTCCGGCGACAGCTGAACTCCGGCGGTCAGTTGCAGCTCTGACCAACAGCGTGTTCTCAGTTCTGCGGGCAAGCACGCCCTCTTGCCTTGGCCCCGAGAGCAAAGTCCCGAGCGAGCACTCGACTCAGTGCAATGCACCCGGAAGGACGCTCTCGCTCGTCTTTCAAGGAGCGATTCCTAACAGCAGAAGCAGCAGAGGCACAAACTGCATGACGAGAAGGGACAACGTAGAACACGTCTCTGTCCTGGCACATTTTCGTGTGCGATACTTCCCTCCGGGTCTTCGGGCCTTGCGAAGCCCCGTGTACTGCGAGCGCTGCTACTCGCAGCTGAGAAGGACCGTGGAGCTAGCGGCGAATTCGGAGAGCTCTTCGCTGCACTGCGCCGCTCGCAAGCGGCTTCGTTCTCCGCCTTCTGCCGTCCGGCGACAGCTGAACTCCGGCGGTCAGTTGCAGCTCTGCCCAACAGCGTGTTCTCAGTTCTGCGGGCAAGCACGCCCTCTTGCCTTGCCCCGAGAGCAAAGTCCCGAGCGAGCACTCGACTCAGTGCAATGCACCCGGAAGGACGCTCTCGCTCGTCTTTCAAGGAGCGATTCCTAACAGCACAAGCAGCAGAGGCACAAACTGCATGACGAGAAGGGACAACGTAGAACACGTCTCTGTCCTGGCACATTTTCGTGTGCGATACTTCCCTCCGGGTCTTCGGGCCTTGCGAAGCCCCGTGTACTGCGAGCGCTGCTACTCGCAGCTCAGAAGGACCGTGGAGCTAGCGGCGAATTCGGAGAGCTCTTCGCTGCACTGCGCCGCTCGCAAGCGGCTTCGTTCTTCGCCTTCTGCCGTCCGGCGACAGCTGAACTCCGGCGGTCAGTTGCAGCTCTGCCCAACAGCGTGTTCTCAGTTCTGCGGGCAAGCACGCCCTCTTGCCTTGGCCCCGAGAGCAAAGTCCCGAGCGAGCACTCGACTCAGTGCAATGCACCCGGAAGGACGCTCTCGCTCGTCTTTCAAGGAGCGATTCCTAACAGCACAAGCAGCAGAGGCACAAACTGCATGACGAGAAGGGACAACGTAGAACACGTCTCTGTCCTGGCACATTTTCGTGTGCGATACTTCCCTCCGGGTCTTCGGGCCTTGCGAAGCCCCGTGTACTGCGAGCGCTGCTACTCGCAGCTCAGAAGGACCGTGGAGCTAGCGGCGAATTCGGAGAGCTCTTCGCTGCACTGCGCCGCTCGCAAGCGGCTTCGTTCTCCGCCTTCTGCCGTCCGGCGACAGCTGAACTCCGGCGGTCAGTTGCAGCTCTGCCCAACAGCGTGTTCTCAGTTCTGCGGGCAAGCACGCCCTCTTGCCTTGGCCCCGAGAGCAAAGTCCCGAGCGAGCACTCGACTCAGTGCAATGCACCCGGAAGGACGCTCTCGCTCGTCTTTCAAGGAGCGATTCCTAACAGCACAAGCAGCAGAGGCACAAACTGCATGACGAGAAGGGACAACGTAGAACACGTCTCTGTCCTGGCACATTTTCGTGTGCGATACTTCCCTCCGGGTCTTCGGGCCTTGCGAAGCCCCGTGTACTGCGAGCGCTGCTACTCGCAGCTCAGAAGGACCGTGGAGCTAGCCGGCGAATTCGGAGAGCTCTTCGCTGCACTGCGCCGCTCGCAAGCGGCTTCGTTCTCCGCCTTCTGCCGTCCGGCGACAGCTGAACTCCGGCGGTCAGTTGCAGCTCTGACCAACAGCGTGTTCTCAGTTCTGCGGGCAAGCACGCCCTCTTGCCTTGGCCCCGAGAGCAAAGTCCCGAGCGAGCACTCGACTCAGTGCAATGCACCCGGAAGGACGCTCTCGCTCGTCTTTCAAGGAGCGATTCCTAACAGCAGAAGCAGCAGAGGCACAAACTGCATGACGAGAAGGGACAACGTAGAACACGTCTCTGTCCTGGCACATTTTCGTGTGCGATACTTCCCTCCGGGTCTTCGGGCCTTGCGAAGCTCCGTGTACTGCGAGCGCTGCTACTCGCAGCTCAGAAGGACCGTGGAGCTAGCGGCGAATTCGGAGAGCTCTTCGCTGCACTGCGCCGCTCGCAAGCGGCTTCGTTCTCCGCCTTCTGCCGTCCGGCGACAGCTGAACTCCGGCGGTCAGTTGCAGCTCTGACCAACAGCGTGTTCTCAGTTCTGCGGGCAAGCACGCCCTCTTGCCTTGGCCCCGAGAGCAAAGTCCCGAGCGAGCACTCGACTCAGTGCAATGCACCCGGAAGGACGCTCTCGCTCGTCTTTCAAGAGCGATTCCTAACAGCAGAAGCAGCAGAGGCACAAACTGCATGACGAGAAGGGACAACGTAGAACACGTCTCTGTCCTGGCACATTTTCGTGTGCGATACTTCCCTCCGGGTCTTCGGGCCTTGCGAAGCCCCGTGTTACTGCGAGCGCTGCTACTCGCAGCTGAGAAGGACCGTGGAGCTAGCGGCGAATTCGGAGAGCTCTTCGCTGCACTGCGCCGCTCGCAAGCGGCTTCGTTCTCCGCCTTCTGCCGTCCGGCGACAGCTGAACTCCGGCGGTCAGTTGCAGCTCTGCCCAACAGCGTGTTCTCAGTTCTGCGGGCAAGCACGCCCTCTTGCCTTGGCCCCGAGAGCAAAGTCCCGAGCGAGCACTCGACTCAGTGCAATGCACCCGGAAGGACGCTCTCGCTCGTCTTTCAAGGAGCGATTCCTAACAGCACAAGCAGCAGAGGCACAAACTGCATGACGAGAAGGGACAACGTAGAACACGTCTCTGTCCTGGCACATTTTCGTGTGCGATACTTCCCTCCGGGTCTTCGGGCCTTGCGAAGCCCCGTGTACTGCGAGCGCTGCTACTCGCAGCTCAGAAGGACCGTGGAGCTAGCGGCGAATTCGGAGAGCTCTTCGCTGCACTGCGCCGCTCGCAAGCGGCTTCGTTCTACGCCTTCTGCCGTCCGGCGACAGCTGAACTCCGGCGGTCAGTTGCAGCTCTGCCCAACAGCGTGTTCTCAGTTCTGCGGGCAAGCACGCCCTCTTGCCTTGGCCCCGAGAGCAAAGTCCCGAGCGAGCACTCGACTCAGTGCAATGCACCCGGAAGGACGCTCTCGCTCGTCTTTCAAGGAGCGATTCCTAACAGCACAAGCAGCAGAGGCACAAACTGCATGACGAGAAGGGACAACGTAGAACACGTCTCTGTCCTGGCACATTTTCGTGTGCGATACTTCCCTCCGGGTCTTCGGGCCTTGCGAAGCCCCGTGTACTGCGAGCGCTGCTACTCGCAGCTCAGAAGGACCGTGGAGCTAGCGGCGAATTCGGAGAGCTCTTCGCTGCACTGCGCCGCTCGCAAGCGGCTTCGTTCTACGCCTTCTGCCGTCCGGCGACAGCTGAACTCCGGCGGTCAGTTGCAGCTCTGCCCAACAGCGTGTTCTCAGTTCTGCGGGCAAGCACGCCCTCTTGCCTTGGCCCCGAGAGCAAAGTCCCGAGCGAGCACTCGACTCAGTGCAATGCACCCGGAAGGACGCTCTCGCTCGTCTTTCAAGGAGCGATTCCTAACAGCACAAGCAGCAGAGGCACAAACTGCATGACGAGAAGGGACAACGTAGAACACGTCTCTGTCCTGGCACATTTTCGTGTGCGATACTTCCCTCCGGGTCTTCGGGCCTTGCGAAGCTCCGTGTACTGCGAGCGCTGCTACTCGCAGCTCAGAAGGACCGTGGAGCTAGCGGCGAATTCGGAGAGCTCTTCGCTGCACTGCGCCGCTCGCAAGCGGCTTCGTTCTTCGCCTTCTGCCGTCCGGCGACAGCTGAACTCCGGCGGTCAGTTGCAGCTCTGCCCAACAGCGTGTTCTCAGTTCTGCGGGCAAGCACGCCCTCTTGCCTTGGCCCCGAGAGCAAAGTCCCGAGCGAGCACTCGACTCAGTGCAATGCACCCGGAAGGACGCTCTCGCTCGTCTTTCAAGGAGCGATTCCTAACAGCACAAGCAGCAGAGGCACAAACTGCATGACGAGAAGGGACAACGTAGAACACGTCTCTGTCCTGGCACATTTTCGTGTGCGATACTTCCCTCCGGGTCTTCGGGCCTTGCGAAGCTCCGTGTACTGCGAGCGCTGCTACTCGCAGCTCAGAAGGACCGTGGAGCTAGCGGCGAATTCGGAGAGCTCTTCGCTGCACTGCGCCGCTCGCAAGCGGCTTCGTTCTTCGCCTTCTGCCGTCCGGCGACAGCTGAACTCCGGCGGTCAGTTTCAGCTCTGCCCAACAGCGTGTTCTCAGTTCTGCGGGCAAGCACGCCCTCTTGCCTTGGCCCCGAGAGCAAAGTCCCGAGCGAGCACTCGACTCAGTGCAATGCACCCGGAAGGACGCTCTCGCTCGTCTTTCAAGGAGCGATTCCTAACAGCACAAGCAGCAGAGGCACAAACTGCATGACGAGAAGGGACAACGTAGAACACGTCTCTGTCCTGGCACATTTTCGTGTGCGATACTTCCCTCCGGGTCTTCGGGCCTTGCGAAGCTCCGTGTACTGCGAGCGCTGCTACTCGCAGCTCAGAAGGACCGTGGAGCTAGCGGCGAATTCGGAGAGCTCTTCGCTGCACTGCGCCGCTCGCAAGCGGCTTCGTTCTTCGCCTTCTGCCGTCCGGCGACAGCTGAACTCCGGCGGTCAGTTGCAGCTCTGCCCAACAGCGTGTTCTCAGTTCTGCGGGCAAGCACGCCCTCTTGCCTTGGCCCCGAGAGCAAAGTCCCGAGCGAGCACTCGACTCAGTGCAATGCACCCGGAAGGACGCTCTCGCTCGTCTTTCAAGGAGCGATTCCTAACAGCAGAAGCAGCAGAGGCACAAACTGCATGACGAGAAGGGACAACGTAGAACACGTCTCTGTCCTGGCACATTTTCGTGTGCGATACTTCCCTCCGGGTCTTCGGGCCTTGCGAAGCTCCGTGTACTGCGAGCGCTGCTACTCGCAGCTCAGAAGGACCGTGGAGCTAGCGGCGAATTCGGAGAGCTCTTCGCTGCACTGCGCCGCTCGCAAGCGGCTTCGTTCTTCGCCTTCTGCCGTCCGGCGACAGCTGAACTCCGGCGGTCAGTTTCAGCTCTGCCCAACAGCGTGTTCTCAGTTCTGCGGGCAAGCACGCCCTCTTGCCTTGGCCCCGAGAGCAAAGTCCCGAGCGAGCACTCGACTCAGTGCAATGCACCCGGAAGGACGCTCTCGCTCGTCTTTCAAGGAGCGATTCCTAACAGCACAAGCAGCAGAGGCACAAACTGCATGACGAGAAGGGACAACGTAGAACACGTCTCTGTCCTGGCACATTTTCGTGTGCGATACTTCCCTCCGGGTCTTCGGGCCTTGCGAAGCCCCGTGTACTGCGAGCGCTGCTACTCGCAGCTGAGAAGGACCGTGGAGCTAGCGGCGAATTCGGAGAGCTCTTCGCTGCACTGCGCCGCTCGCAAGCGGCTTCGTTCTTCGCCTTCTGCCGTCCGGCGACAGCTGAACTCCGGCGGTCAGTTGCAGCTCTGCCCAACAGCGTGTTCTCAGTTCTGCGGGCAAGCACGCCCTCTTGCCTTGGCCCCGAGAGCAAAGTCCCGAGCGAGCACTCGACTCAGTGCAATGCACCCGGAAGGACGCTCTCGCTCGTCTTTCAAGGAGCGATTCCTAACAGCACAAGCAGCAGAGGCACAAACTGCATGACGAGAAGGGACAACGTAGAACACGTCTCTGTCCTGGCACATTTTCGTGTGCGATACTTCCCTCCGGGTCTTCGGGCCTTGCGAAGCCCCGTGTACTGCGAGCGCTGCTACTCGCAGCTCAGAAGGACCGTGGAGCTAGCGGCGAATTCGGAGAGCTCTTCGCTGCACTGCGCCGCTCGCAAGCGGCTTCGTTCTACGCCTTCTGCCGTCCGGCGACAGCTGAACTCCGGCGGTCAGTTGCAGCTCTGCCCAACAGCGTGTTCTCAGTTCTGCGGGCAAGCACGCCCTCTTGCCTTGGCCCCGAGAGCAAAGTCCCGAGCGAGCACTCGACTCAGTGCAATGCACCCGGAAGGACGCTCTCGCTCGTCTTTCAAGGAGCGATTCCTAACAGCACAAGCAGCAGAGGCACAAACTGCATGACGAGAAGGGACAACGTAGAACACGTCTCTGTCCTGGCACATTTTCGTGTGCGATACTTCCCTCCGGGTCTTCGGGCCTTGCGAAGCTCCGTGTACTGCGAGCGCTGCTACTCGCAGCTCAGAAGGACCGTGGAGCTAGCGGCGAATTCGGAGAGCTCTTCGCTGCACTGCGCCGCTCGCAAGCGGCTTCGTTCTTCGCCTTCTGCCGTCCGGCGAGAGCTGAACTCCGGCGGTCAGTTGCAGCTCTGCCCAACAGCGTGTTCTCAGTTCTGCGGGCAAGCACGCCCTCTTGCCTTGGCCCCGAGAGCAAAGTCCCGAGCGAGCACTCGACTCAGTGCAATGCACCCGGAAGGACGCTCTCGCTCGTCTTTCAAGGAGCGATTCCTAACAGCAGAAGCAGCAGAGGCACAAACTGCATGACGAGAAGGGACAACGTAGAACACGTCTCTGTCCTGGCACATTTTCGTGTGCGATACTTCCCTCCGGGTCTTCGGGCCTTGCGAAGCTCCGTGTACTGCGAGCGCTGCTACTCGCAGCTGAGAAGGACCGTGGAGCTAGCGGCGAATTCGGAGAGCTCTTCGCTGCACTGCGCCGCTCGCAAGCGGCTTCGTTCTACGCCTTCTGCCGTCCGGCGACAGCTGAACTCCGGCGGTCAGTTGCAGCTCTGCCCAACAGCGTGTTCTCAGTTCTGCGGGCAAGCACGCCCTCTTGCCTTGGCCCCGAGAGCAAAGTCCCGAGCGAGCACTCGACTCAGTGCAATGCACCCGGAAGGACGCTCTCGCTCGTCTTTCAAGGAGCGATTCCTAACAGCACAAGCAGCAGAGGCACAAACTGCATGACGAGAAGGGACAACGTAGAACACGTCTCTGTCCTGGCACATTTTCGTGTGCGATACTTCCCTCCGGGTCTTCGGGCCTTGCGAAGCCCTGTGTACTGCGAGCGCTGCTACTCGCAGCTCAGAAGGACCGTGGAGCTAGCGGCGAATTCGGAGAGCTCTTCGCTGCACTGCGCCGCTCGCAAGCGGCTTCGTTCTTCGCCTTCTGCCGTCCGGCGACAGCTGAACTCCGGCGGTCAGTTGCAGCTCTGCCCAACAGCGTGTTCTCAGTTCTGCGGGCAAGCACGCCCTCTTGCCTTGGCCCCGAGAGCAAAGTCCCGAGCGAGCACTCGACTCAGTGCAATGCACCCGGAAGGACGCTCTCGCTCGTCTTTCAAGAAGCGATTCCTAACAGCACAAGCAGCAGAGGCACAAACTGCATGACGAGAAGGGACAACGTAGAACACGTCTCTGTCCTGGCACATTTTCGTGTGCGATACTTCCCTCCGGGTCTTCGGGCCTTGCGAAGCCCCGTGTACTGCGAGCGCTGCTACTCGCAGCTCAGAAGGACCGTGGAGCTAGCGGCGAATTCGGAGAGCTCTTCGCTGCACTGCGCCGCTCGCAAGCGGCTTCGTTCTACGCCTTCTGCCGTCCGGCGACAGCTGAACTCCGGCGGTCAGTTGCAGCTCTGCCCAACAGCGTGTTCTCAGTTCTGCGGGCAAGCACGCCCTCTTGCCTTGGCCCCGAGAGCAAAGTCCCGAGCGAGCACTCGACTCAGTGCAATGCACCCGGAAGGACGCTCTCGCTCGTCTTTCAAGGAGCGATTCCTAACAGCACAAGCAGCAGAGGCACAAACTGCATGACGAGAAGGGACAACGTAGAACACGTCTCTGTCCTGGCACATTTTCGTGTGCGATACTTCCCTCCGGGTCTTCGGGCCTTGCGAAGCCCCGTGTACTGCGAGCGCTGCTACTCGCAGCTCAGAAGGACCGTGGAGCTAGCGGCGAATTCGGAGAGCTCTTCGCTGCACTGCGCCGCTCGCAAGCGGCTTCGTTCTTCGCCTTCTGCCGTCCGGCGACAGCTGAACTCCGGCGGTCAGTTGCAGCTCTGCCCAACAGCGTGTTCTCAGTTCTGCGGGCAAGCACGCCCTCTTGCCTTGGCCCCGAGAGCAAAGTCCCGAGCGAGCACTCGACTCAGTGCAATGCACCCGGAAGGACGCTCTCGCTCGTCTTTCAAGGAGCGATTCCTAACAGCACAAGCAGCAGAGGCACAAACTGCATGACGAGAAGGGACAACGTAGAACACGTCTCTGTCCTGGCACATTTTCGTGTGCGATACTTCCCTCCGGGTCTTCGGGCCTTGCGAAGCCCCGTGTACTGCGAGCGCTGCTACTCGCAGCTCAGAAGGACCGTGGAGCTAGCGGCGAATTCGGAGAGCTCTTCGCTGCACTGCGCCGCTCGCAAGCGGCTTCGTTCTTCGCCTTCTGCCGTCCGGCGACAGCTGAACTCCGGCGGTCAGTTGCAGCTCTGCCCAACAGCGTGTTCTCAGTTCTGCGGGCAAGCACGCCCTCTTGCCTTGGCCCCGAGAGCAAAGTCCCGAGCGAGCACTCGACTCAGTGCAATGCACCCGGAAGGACGCTCTCGCTCGTCTTTCAAGGAGCGATTCCTAACAGCACAAGCAGCAGAGGCACAAACTGCATGACGAGAAGGGACAACGTAGAACACGTCTCTGTCCTGGCACATTTTCGTGTGCGATACTTCCCTCCGGGTCTTCGGGCCTTGCGAAGCCCCGTGTACTGCGAGCGCTGCTACTCGCAGCTCAGAAGGACCGTGGAGCTAGCGGCGAATTCGGAGAGCTCTTCGCTGCACTGCGCCGCTCGCAAGCGGCTTCGTTCTACGCCTTCTGCCGTCCGGCGACAGCTGAACTCCGGCGGTCAGTTGCAGCTCTGCCCAACAGCGTGTTCTCAGTTCTGCGGGCAAGCACGCCCTCTTGCCTTGGCCCCGAGAGCAAAGTCCCGAGCGAGCACTCGACTCAGTGCAATGCACCCGGAAGGACGCTCTCGCTCGTCTTTCAAGGAGCGATTCCTAACAGCACAAGCAGCAGAGGCACAAACTGCATGACGAGAAGGGACAACGTAGAACACGTCTCTGTCCTGGCACATTTTCGTGTGCGATACTTCCCTCCGGGTCTTCGGGCCTTGCGAAGCTCCGTGTACTGCGAGCGCTGCTACTCGCAGCTCAGAAGGACCGTGGAGCTAGCGGCGAATTCGGAGAGCTCTTCGCTGCACTGCGCCGCTCGCAAGCGGCTTCGTTCTTCGCCTTCTGCCGTCCGGCGACAGCTGAACTCCGGCGGTCAGTTGCAGCTCTGCCCAACAGCGTGTTCTCAGTTCTGCGGGCAAGCACGCCCTCTTGCCTTGGCCCCGAGAGCAAAGTCCCGAGCGAGCACTCGACTCAGTGCAATGCACCCGGAAGGACGCTCTCGCTCGTCTTTCAAGGAGTGATTCCTAACAGCACAAGCAGCAGAGGCACAAACTGCATGACGAGAAGGGACAACGTAGAACACGTCTCTGTCCTGGCACATTTTCGTGTGCGATACTTCCCTCCGGGTCTTCGGGCCTTGCGAAGCCCTGTGTACTGCGAGCGCTGCTACTCGCAGCTCAGAAGGACCGTGGAGCTAGCGGCGAATTCGGAGAGCTCTTCGCTGCACTGCGCCGCTCGCAAGCGGCTTCGTTCTTCGCCTTCTGCCGTCCGGCGAGAGCTGAACTCCGGCGGTCAGTTGCAGCTCTGCCCAACAGCGTGTTCTCAGTTCTGCGGGCAAGCACGCCCTCTTGCCTTGGCCCCGAGAGCAAAGTCCCGAGCGAGCACTCGACTCAGTGCAATGCACCCGGAAGGACGCTCTCGCTCGTCTTTCAGGGAGCGATTCCTAACAGCAGAAGCAGCAGAGGCACAAACTGCATGACGAGAAGGGACAACGTAGAACACGTCTCTGTCCTGGCACATTTTCGTGTGCGATACTTCCCTCCGGGTCTTCGGGCCTTGCGAAGCCCTGTGTACTGCGAGCGCTGCTACTCGCAGCTCAGAAGGACCGTGGAGCTAGCGGCGAATTCGGAGAGCTCTTCGCTGCACTGCGCCGCTCGCAAGCGGCTTCGTTCTTCGCCTTCTGCCGTCCGGCGAGAGCTGAACTCCGGCGGTCAGTTGCAGCTCTGCCCAACAGCGTGTTCTCAGTTCTGCGGGCAAGCACGCCCTCTTGCCTTGGCCCCGAGAGCAAAGTCCCGAGCGAGCACTCGACTCAGTGCAATGCACCCGGAAGGACGCTCTCGCTCGTCTTTCAAGGAGCGATTCCTAACAGCACAAGCAGCAGAGGCACAAACTGCATGACGAGAAGGGACAACGTAGAACACGTCTCTGTCCTGGCACATTTTCGTGTGCGATACTTCCCTCCGGGTCTTCGGGCCTTGCGAAGCTCCGTGTACTGCGAGCGCTGTTACTCGCAGCTGAGAAGGACCGTGGAGCTAGCGGCGAAATCGGAGAGCTCTTCGCTGCACTGCGCCGTTCGCAAGCGGCTTCGTTCTTCGCCTTCTGCCGTCCGGCGAGAGCTGAACTCCGGCGGTCAGTTGCAGCTCTGCCCAACAGCGTGTTCTCAGTTCTGCGGGCAAGCACGCCCTCTTGCCTTGGCCCCGAGAGCAAAGTCCCGAGCGAGCACTCGACTCAGTGCAATGCACCCGGAAGGACGCTCTCGCTCGTCTTTCAAGGAGCGATTCCTAACAGCACAAGCAGCAGAGGCACAAACTGCATGACGAGAAGGGACAACGTAGAACACGTCTCTGTCCTGGCACATTTTCGTGTGCGATACTTCCCTCCGGGTCTTCGGGCCTTGCGAAGCTCCGTGTACTGCGAGCGCTGCTACTCGCAGCTGAGAAGGACCGTGGAGCTAGCGGCGAATTCGGAGAGCTCTTCGCTGCACTGCGCCGCTCGCAAGCGGCTTCGTTCTTCGCCTTCTGCCGTCCGGCGACAGCTGAACTCCGGCGGTCAGTTGCAGCTCTGACCAACAGCGTGTTCTCAGTTCTGCGGGCAAGCACGCCCTCTTGCCTTGGCCCCGAGAGCAAAGTCCCGAGCGAGCACTCGACTCAGTGCAATGCACCCGGAAGGACGCTCTCGCTCGTCTTTCAAGGAGCGATTCCTAACAGCACAAGCAGCAGAGGCACAAACTGCATGACGAGAAGGGACAACGTAGAACACGTCTCTGTCCTGGCACATTTTCGTGTGCGATACTTCCCTCCGGGTCTTCGGGCCTTGCGAAGCCCCGTGTACTGCGAGCGCTGCTACTCGCAGCTCAGAAGGACCGTGGAGCTAGCGGCGAATTCGGAGAGCTCTTCGCTGCACTGCGCCGCTCGCAAGCGGCTTCGTTCTCCGCCTTCTGCCGTCCGGCGACAGCTGAACTCCGGCGGTCAGTTGCAGCTCTGCCCAACAGCGTGTTCTCAGTTCTGCGGGCAAGCACGCCCTCTTGCCTTGGCCCCGAGAGCAAAGTCCCGAGCGAGCACTCGACTCAGTGCAATGCACCCGGAAGGACGCTCTCGCTCGTCTTTCAAGGAGCGATTCCTAACAGCACAAGCAGCAGAGGCACAAACTGCATGACGAGAAGGGACAACGTAGAACACGTCTCTGTCCTGGCACATTTTCGTGTGCGATACTTCCCTCCGGGTCTTCGGGCCTTGCGAAGCCCCGTGTACTGCGAGCGCTGCTACTCGCAGCTCAGAAGGACCGTGGAGCTAGCGGCGAATTCGGAGAGCTCTTCGCTGCACTGCGCCGCTCGCAAGCGGCTTCGTTCTCCGCCTTCTGCCGTCCGGCGACAGCTGAACTCCGGCGGTCAGTTGCAGCTCTGCCCAACAGCGTGTTCTCAGTTCTGCGGGCAAGCACGCCCTCTTGCCTTGGCCCCGAGAGCAAAGTCCCGAGCGAGCACTCGACTCAGTGCAATGCACCCGGAAGGACGCTCTCGCTCGTCTTTCAAGGAGCGATTCCTAACAGCACAAGCAGCAGAGGCACAAACTGCATGACGAGAAGGGACAACGTAGAACACGTCTCTGTCCTGGCACATTTTCGTGTGCGATACTTCCCTCCGGGTCTTCGGGCCTTGCGAAGCTCCGTGTACTGCGAGCGCTGCTACTCGCAGCTCAGAAGGACCGTGGAGCTAGCGGCGAATTCGGAGAGCTCTTCGCTGCACTGCGCCGCTCGCAAGCGGCTTCGTTCTTCGCCTTCTGCCGTCCGGCGACAGCTGAACTCCGGCGGTCAGTTGCAGCTCTGCCCAACAGCGTGTTCTCAGTTCTGCGGGCAAGCACGCCCTCTTGCCTTGGCCCCGAGAGCAAAGTCCCGAGCGAGCACTCGACTCAGTGCAATGCACCCGGAAGGACGCTCTCGCTCGTCTTTCAAGGAGCGATTCCTAACAGCACAAGCAGCAGAGGCACAAACTGCATGACGAGAAGGGACAACGTAGAACACGTCTCTGTCCTGGCACATTTTCGTGTGCGATACTTCCCTCCGGGTCTTCGGGCCTTGCGAAGCTCCGTGTACTGCGAGCGCTGCTACTCGCAGCTCAGAAGGACCGTGGAGCTAGCGGCGAATTCGGAGAGCTCTTCGCTGCACTGCGCCGCTCGCAAGCGGCTTCGTTCTTCGCCTTCTGCCGTCCGGCGACAGCTGAACTCCGGCGGTCAGTTGCAGCTCTGCCCAACAGCGTGTTCTCAGTTCTGCGGGAAGCACGCCCTCTTGCCTTGGCCCCGAGAGCAAAGTCCCGAGCGAGCACTCGACTCAGTGCAATGCACCCGGAAGGACGCTCTCGCTCGTCTTTCAAGGAGCGATTCCTAACAGCAGAAGCAGCAGAGGCACAAACTGCATGACGAGAAGGGACAACGTAGAACACGTCTCTGTCCTGGCACATTTTCGTGTGCGATACTTCCCTCCGGGTCTTCGGGCCTTGCGAAGCTCCGTGTACTGCGAGCGCTGCTACTCGCAGCTCAGAAGGACCGTGGAGCTAGCGGCGAATTCGGAGAGCTCTTCGCTGCACTGCGCCGCTCGCAAGCGGCTTCGTTCTTCGCCTTCTGCCGTCCGGCGACAGCTGAACTCCGGCGGTCAGTTTCAGCTCTGCCCAACAGCGTGTTCTCAGTTCTGCGGGCAAGCACGCCCTCTTGCCTTGGCCCCGAGAGCAAAGTCCCGAGCGAGCACTCGACTCAGTGCAATGCACCCGGAAGGACGCTCTCGCTCGTCTTTCAAGGAGCGATTCCTAACAGCAGAAGCAGCAGAGGCACAAACTGCATGACGAGAAGGGACAACGTAGAACACGTCTCTGTCCTGGCACATTTTCGTGTGCGATACTTCCCTCCGGGTCTTCGGGCCTTGCGAAGCCCCGTGTACTGCGAGCGCTGCTACTCGCAGCTGAGAAGGACCGTGGAGCTAGCGGCGAATTCGGAGAGCTCTTCGCTGCACTGCGCCGCTCGCAAGCGGCTTCGTTCTTCGCCTTCTGCCGTCCGGCGACAGCTGAACTCCGGCGGTCAGTTGCAGCTCTGCCCAACAGCGTGTTCTCAGTTCTGCGGGCAAGCACGCCCTCTTGCCTTGGCCCCGAGAGCAAAGTCCCGAGCGAGCACTCGACTCAGTGCAATGCACCCGGAAGGACGCTCTCGCTCGTCTTTCAAGGAGCGATTCCTAACAGCACAAGCAGCAGAGGCACAAACTGCATGACGAGAAGGGACAACGTAGAACACGTCTCTGTCCTGGCACATTTTCGTGTGCGATACTTCCCTCCGGGTCTTCGGGCCTTGCGAAGCCCCGTGTACTGCGAGCGCTGCTACTCGCAGCTCAGAAGGACCGTGGAGCTAGCGGCGAATTCGGAGAGCTCTTCGCTGCACTGCGCCGCTCGCAAGCGGCTTCGTTCTACGCCTTCTGCCGTCCGGCGACAGCTGAACTCCGGCGGTCAGTTGCAGCTCTGCCCAACAGCGTGTTCTCAGTTCTGCGGGCAAGCACGCCCTCTTGCCTTGGCCCCGAGAGCAAAGTCCCGAGCGAGCACTCGACTCAGTGCAATGCACCCGGAAGGACGCTCTCGCTCGTCTTTCAAGGAGCGATTCCTAACAGCACAAGCAGCAGAGGCACAAACTGCATGACGAGAAGGGACAACGTAGAACACGTCTCTGTCCTGGCACATTTTCGTGTGCGATACTTCCCTCCGGGTCTTCGGGCCTTGCGAAGCTCCGTGTACTGCGAGCGCTGCTACTCGCAGCTCAGAAGGACCGTGGAGCTAGCGGCGAATTCGGAGAGCTCTTCGCTGCACTGCGCCGCTCGCAAGCGGCTTCGTTCTTCGCCTTCTGCCGTCCGGCGACAGCTGAACTCCGGCGGTCAGTTGCAGCTCTGACCAACAGCGTGTTCTCAGTTCTGCGGGCAAGCACGCCCTCTTGCCTTGGCCCCGAGAGCAAAGTCCCGAGCGAGCACTCGACTCAGTGCAATGCACCCGGAAGGACGCTCTCGCTCGTCTTTCAAGGAGCGATTCCTAACAGCACAAGCAGCAGAGGCACAAACTGCATGACGAGAAGGGACAACGTAGAACACGTCTCTGTCCTGGCACATTTTCGTGTGCGATACTTCCCTCCGGGTCTTCGGGCCTTGCGAAGCTCCGTGTACTGCGAGCGCTGCTACTCGCAGCTCAGAAGGACCGTGGAGCTAGCGGCGAATTCGGAGAGCTCTTCGCTGCACTGCGCCGCTCGCAAGCGGCTTCGTTCTTCGCCTTCTGCCGTCCGGCGAGAGCTGAACTCCGGCGGTCAGTTGCAGCTCTGCCCAACAGCGTGTTCTCAGTTCTGCGGGCAAGCACGCCCTCTTGCCTTGGCCCCGAGAGCAAAGTCCCGAGCGAGCACTCGACTCAGTGCAATGCACCCGGAAGGACGCTCTCGCTCGTCTTTCAAGGAGCGATTCCTAACAGCACAAGCAGCAGAGGCACAAACTGCATGACGAGAAGGGACAACGTAGAACACGTCTCTGTCCTGGCACATTTTCGTGTGCGATACTTCCCTCCGGGTCTTCGGGCCTTGCGAAGCTCCGTGTACTGCGAGCGCTGCTACTCGCAGCTCAGAAGGACCGTGGAGCTAGCGGCGAATTCGGAGAGCTCTTCGCTGCACTGCGCCGCTCGCAAGCGGCTTCGTTCTTCGCCTTCTGCCGTCCGGCGAGAGCTGAACTCCGGCGGTCAGTTGCAGCTCTGCCCAACAGCGTGTTCTCAGTTCTGCGGGCAAGCACGCCCTCTTGCCTTGGCCCCGAGAGCAAAGTCCCGAGCGAGCACTCGACTCAGTGCAATGCACCCGGAAGGACGCTCTCGCTCGTCTTTCAAGGAGCGATTCCTAACAGCACAAGCAGCAGAGGCACAAACTGCATGACGAGAAGGGACAACGTAGAACACGTCTCTGTCCTGGCACATTTTCGTGTGCGATACTTCCCTCCGGGTCTTCGGGCCTTGCGAAGCCCCGTGTACTGCGAGCGCTGCTACTCGCAGCTCAGAAGGACCGTGGAGCTAGCGGCGAATTCGGAGAGCTCTTCGCTGCACTGCGCCGCTCGCAAGCGGCTTCGTTCTACGCCTTCTGCCGTCCGGCGACAGCTGAACTCCGGCGGTCAGTTGCAGCTCTGCCCAACAGCGTGTTCTCAGTTCTGCGGGCAAGCACGCCCTCTTGCCTTGGCCCCGAGAGCAAAGTCCCGAGCGAGCACTCGACTCAGTGCAATGCACCCGGAAGGACGCTCTCGCTCGTCTTTCAAGGAGCGATTCCTAACAGCACAAGCAGCAGAGGCACAAACTGCATGACGAGAAGGGACAACGTAGAACACGTCTCTGTCCTGGCACATTTTCGTGTGCGATACTTCCCTCCGGGTCTTCGGGCCTTGCGAAGCTCCGTGTACTGCGAGCGCTGCTACTCGCAGCTCAGAAGGACCGTGGAGCTAGCGGCGAATTCGGAGAGCTCTTCGCTGCACTGCGCCGCTCGCAAGCGGCTTCGTTCTTCGCCTTCTGCCGTCCGGCGACAGCTGAACTCCGGCGGTCAGTTGCAGCTCTGACCAACAGCGTGTTCTCAGTTCTGCGGGCAAGCACGCCCTCTTGCCTTGGCCCCGAGAGCAAAGTCCCGAGCGAGCACTCGACTCAGTGCAATGCACCCGGAAGGACGCTCTCGCTCGTCTTTCAAGGAGCGATTCCTAACAGCACAAGCAGCAGAGGCACAAACTGCATGACGAGAAGGGACAACGTAGAACACGTCTCTGTCCTGGCACATTTTCGTGTGCGATACTTCCCTCCGGGTCTTCGGGCCTTGCGAAGCTCCGTGTACTGCGAGCGCTGCTACTCGCAGCTCAGAAGGACCGTGGAGCTAGCGGCGAATTCGGAGAGCTCTTCGCTGCACTGCGCCGCTCGCAAGCGGCTTCGTTCTTCGCCTTCTGCCGTCCGGCGAGAGCTGAACTCCGGCGGTCAGTTGCAGCTCTGCCCAACAGCGTGTTCTCAGTTCTGCGGGCAAGCACGCCCTCTTGCCTTGGCCCCGAGAGCAAAGTCCCGAGCGAGCACTCGACTCAGTGCAATGCACCCGGAAGGACGCTCTCGCTCGTCTTTCAAGGAGCGATTCCTAACAGCACAAGCAGCAGAGGCACAAACTGCATGACGAGAAGGGACAACGTAGAACACGTCTCTGTCCTGGCACATTTTCGTGTGCGATACTTCCCTCCGGGTCTTCGGGCCTTGCGAAGCTCCGTGTACTGCGAGCGCTGCTACTCGCAGCTCAGAAGGACCGTGGAGCTAGCGGCGAATTCGGAGAGCTCTTCGCTGCACTGCGCCGCTCGCAAGCGGCTTCGTTCTTCGCCTTCTGCCGTCCGGCGAGAGCTGAACTCCGGCGGTCAGTTGCAGCTCTGCCCAACAGCGTGTTCTCAGTTCTGCGGGCAAGCACGCCCTCTTGCCTTGGCCCCGAGAGCAAAGTCCCGAGCGAGCACTCGACTCAGTGCAATGCACCCGGAAGGACGCTCTCGCTCGTCTTTCAAGGAGCGATTCCTAACAGCACAAGCAGCAGAGGCACAAACTGCATGACGAGAAGGGACAACGTAGAACACGTCTCTGTCCTGGCACATTTTCGTGTGCGATACTTCCCTCCGGGTCTTCGGGCCTTGCGAAGCTCCGTGTACTGCGAGCGCTGCTACTCGCAGCTCAGAAGGACCGTGGAGCTAGCGGCGAATTCGGAGAGCTCTTCGCTGCACTGCGCCGCTCGCAAGCGGCTTCGTTCTTCGCCTTCTGCCGTCCGGCGAGAGCTGAACTCCGGCGGTCAGTTGCAGCTCTGCCCAACAGCGTGTTCTCAGTTCTGCGGGCAAGCACGCCCTCTTGCCTTGGCCCCGAGAGCAAAGTCCCGAGCGAGCACTCGACTCAGTGCAATGCACCCGGAAGGACGCTCTCGCTCGTCTTTCAAGGAGCGATTCCTAACAGCACAAGCAGCAGAGGCACAAACTGCATGACGAGAAGGGACAACGTAGAACACGTCTCTGTCCTGGCACATTTTCGTGTGCGATACTTCCCTCCGGGTCTTCGGGCCTTGCGAAGCTCCGTGTACTGCGAGCGCTGCTACTCGCAGCTCAGAAGGACCGTGGAGCTAGCGGCGAATTCGGAGAGCTCTTCGCTGCACTGCGCCGCTCGCAAGCGGCTTCGTTCTACGCCTTCTGCCGTCCGGCGACAGCTGAACTCCGGCGGTCAGTTGCAGCTCTGCCCAACAGCGTGTTCTCAGTTCTGCGGGCAAGCACGCCCTCTTGCCTTGGCCCCGAGAGCAAAGTCCCGAGCGAGCACTCGACTCAGTGCAATGCACCCGGAAGGACGCTCTCGCTCGTCTTTCAAGGAGCGATTCCTAACAGCACAAGCAGCAGAGGCACAAACTGCATGACGAGAAGGGACAACGTAGAACACGTCTCTGTCCTGGCACATTTTCGTGTGCGATACTTCCCTCCGGGTCTTCGGGCCTTGCGAAGCCCCGTGTACTGCGAGCGCTGCTACTCGCAGCTCAGAAGGACCGTGGAGCTAGCGGCGAATTCGGAGAGCTCTTCGCTGCACTGCGCCGCTCGCAAGCGGCTTCGTTCTTCGCCTTCTGCCGTCCGGCGACAGCTGAACTCCGGCGGTCAGTTGCAGCTCTGCCCAACAGCGTGTTCTCAGTTCTGCGGGCAAGCACGCCCTCTTGCCTTGGCCCCGAGAGCAAAGTCCCGAGCGAGCACTCGACTCAGTGCAATGCACCCGGAAGGACGCTCTCGCTCGTCTTTCAAGGAGCGATTCCTAACAGCACAAGCAGCAGAGGCACAAACTGCATGACGAGAAGGGACAACGTAGAACACGTCTCTGTCCTGGCACATTTTCGTGTGCGATACTTCCCTCCGGGTCTTCGGGCCTTGCGAAGCCCCGTGTACTGCGAGCGCTGCTACTCGCAGCTCAGAAGGACCGTGGAGCTAGCGGCGAATTCGGAGAGCTCTTCGCTGCACTGCGCCGCTCGCAAGCGGCTTCGTTCTCCGCCTTCTGCCGTCCGGCGACAGCTGAACTCCGGCGGTCAGTTGCAGCTCTGCCCAACAGCGTGTTCTCAGTTCTGCGGGCAAGCACGCCCTCTTGCCTTGGCCCCGAGAGCAAAGTCCCGAGCGAGCACTCGACTCAGTGCAATGCACCCGGAAGGACGCTCTCGCTCGTCTTTCAAGGAGCGATTCCTAACAGCACAAGCAGCAGAGGCACAAACTGCATGACGAGAAGGGACAACGTAGAACACGTCTCTGTCCTGGCACATTTTCGTGTGCGATACTTCCCTCCGGGTCTTCGGGCCTTGCGAAGCCCCGTGTACTGCGAGCGCTGCTACTCGCAGCTCAGAAGGACCGTGGAGCTAGCGGCGAATTCGGAGAGCTCTTCGCTGCACTGCGCCGCTCGCAAGCGGCTTCGTTCTCCGCCTTCTGCCGTCCGGCGACAGCTGAACTCCGGCGGTCAGTTGCAGCTCTGCCCAACAGCGTGTTCTCAGTTCTGCGGGCAAGCACGCCCTCTTGCCTTGGCCCCGAGAGCAAAGTCCCGAGCGAGCACTCGACTCAGTGCAATGCACCCGGAAGGACGCTCTCGCTCGTCTTTCAAGGAGCGATTCCTAACAGCAGAAGCAGCAGAGGCACAAACTGCATGACGAGAAGGGACAACGTAGAACACGTCTCTGTCCTGGCACATTTTCGTGTGCGATACTTCCCTCCGGGTCTTCGGGCCTTGCGAAGCCCCGTGTACTGCGAGCGCTGCTACTCGCAGCTCAGAAGGACCGTGGAGCTAGCGGCGAATTCGGAGAGCTCTTCGCTGCACTGCGCCGCTCGCAAGCGGCTTCGTTCTCCGCCTTCTGCCGTCCGGCGACAGCTGAACTCCGGCGGTCAGTTGCAGCTCTGCCCAACAGCGTGTTCTCAGTTCTGCGGGCAAGCACGCCCTCTTGCCTTGGCCCCGAGAGCAAAGTCCCGAGCGAGCACTCGACTCAGTGCAATGCACCCGGAAGGACGCTCTCGCTCGTCTTTCAAGGAGCGATTCCTAACAGCAGAAGCAGCAGAGGCACAAACTGCATGACGAGAAGGGACAACGTAGAACACGTCTCTGTCCTGGCACATTTTCGTGTGCGATACTTCCCTCCGGGTCTTCGGGCCTTGCGAAGCCCCGTGTACTGCGAGCGCTGCTACTCGCAGCTCAGAAGGACCGTGGAGCTAGCGGCGAATTCGGAGAGCTCTTCGCTGCACTGCGCCGCTCGCAAGCGGCTTCGTTCTCCGCCTTCTGCCGTCCGGCGACAGCTGAACTCCGGCGGTCAGTTGCAGCTCTGCCCAACAGCGTGTTCTCAGTTCTGCGGGCAAGCACGCCCTCTTGCCTTGGCCCCGAGAGCAAAGTCCCGAGCGAGCACTCGACTCAGTGCAATGCACCCGGAAGGACGCTCTCGCTCGTCTTTCAAGGAGCGATTCCTAACAGCAGAAGCAGCAGAGGCACAAACTGCATGACGAGAAGGGACAACGTAGAACACGTCTCTGTCCTGGCACATTTTCGTGTGCGATACTTCCCTCCGGGTCTTCGGGCCTTGCGAAGCTCCGTGTACTGCGAGCGCTGCTACTCGCAGCTCAGAAGGACCGTGGAGCTAGCGGCGAATTCGGAGAGCTCTTCGCTGCACTGCGCCGCTCGCAAGCGGCTTCGTTCTTCGCCTTCTGCCGTCCGGCGACAGCTGAACTCCGGCGGTCAGTTTCAGCTCTGCCCAACAGCGTGTTCTCAGTTCTGCGGGCAAGCACGCCCTCTTGCCTTGGCCCCGAGAGCAAAGTCCCGAGCGAGCACTCGACTCAGTGCAATGCACCCGGAAGGACGCTCTCGCTCGTCTTTCAAGGAGCGATTCCTAACAGCAGAAGCAGCAGAGGCACAAACTGCATGACGAGAAGGGACAACGTAGAACACGTCTCTGTCCTGGCACATTTTCGTGTGCGATACTTCCCTCCGGGTCTTCGGGCCTTGCGAAGCCCCGTGTACTGCGAGCGCTGCTACTCGCAGCTGAGAAGGACCGTGGAGCTAGCGGCGAATTCGGAGAGCTCTTCGCTGCACTGCGCCGCTCGCAAGCGGCTTCGTTCTTCGCCTTCTGCCGTCCGGCGACAGCTGAACTCCGGCGGTCAGTTGCAGCTCTGCCCAACAGCGTGTTCTCAGTTCTGCGGGCAAGCACGCCCTCTTGCCTTGGCCCCGAGAGCAAAGTCCCGAGCGAGCACTCGACTCAGTGCAATGCACCCGGAAGGACGCTCTCGCTCGTCTTTCAAGGAGCGATTCCTAACAGCACAAGCAGCAGAGGCACAAACTGCATGACGAGAAGGGACAACGTAGAACACGTCTCTGTCCTGGCACATTTTCGTGTGCGATACTTCCCTCCGGGTCTTCGGGCCTTGCGAAGCCCCGTGTACTGCGAGCGCTGCTACTCGCAGCTCAGAAGGACCGTGGAGCTAGCGGCGAATTCGGAGAGCTCTTCGCTGCACTGCGCCGCTCGCAAGCGGCTTCGTTCTACGCCTTCTGCCGTCCGGCGACAGCTGAACTCCGGCGGTCAGTTGCAGCTCTGCCCAACAGCGTGTTCTCAGTTCTGCGGGCAAGCACGCCCTCTTGCCTTGGCCCCGAGAGCAAAGTCCCGAGCGAGCACTCGACTCAGTGCAATGCACCCGGAAGGACGCTCTCGCTCGTCTTTCAAGGAGCGATTCCTAACAGCACAAGCAGCAGAGGCACAAACTGCATGACGAGAAGGGACAACGTAGAACACGTCTCTGTCCTGGCACATTTTCGTGTGCGATACTTCCCTCCGGGTCTTCGGGCCTTGCGAAGCTCCGTGTACTGCGAGCGCTGCTACTCGCAGCTCAGAAGGACCGTGGAGCTAGCGGCGAATTCGGAGAGCTCTTCGCTGCACTGCGCCGCTCGCAAGCGGCTTCGTTCTTCGCCTTCTGCCGTCCGGCGACAGCTGAACTCCGGCGGTCAGTTGCAGCTCTGCCCAACAGCGTGTTCTCAGTTCTGCGGGCAAGCACGCCCTCTTGCCTTGGCCCCGAGAGCAAAGTCCCGAGCGAGCACTCGACTCAGTGCAATGCACCCGGAAGGACGCTCTCGCTCGTCTTTCAAGGAGCGATTCCTAACAGCACAAGCAGCAGAGGCACAAACTGCATGACGAGAAGGGACAACGTAGAACACGTCTCTGTCCTGGCACATTTTCGTGTGCGATACTTCCCTCCGGGTCTTCGGGCCTTGCGAAGCCCCGTGTACTGCGAGCGCTGCTACTCGCAGCTCAGAAGGACCGTGGAGCTAGCGGCGAATTCGGAGAGCTCTTCGCTGCACTGCGCCGCTCGCAAGCGGCTTCGTTCTTCGCCTTCTGCCGTCCGGCGACAGCTGAACTCCGGCGGTCAGTTGCAGCTCTGACCAACAGCGTGTTCTCAGTTCTGCGGGCAAGCACGCCCTCTTGCCTTGGCCCCGAGAGCAAAGTCCCGAGCGAGCACTCGACTCAGTGCAATGCACCCGGAAGGACGCTCTCGCTCGTCTTTCAAGGAGCGATTCCTAACAGCACAAGCAGCAGAGGCACAAACTGCATGACGAGAAGGGACAACGTAGAACACGTCTCTGTCCTGGCACATTTTCGTGTGCGATACTTCCCTCCGGGTCTTCGGGCCTTGCGAAGCCCCGTGTACTGCGAGCGCTGCTACTCGCAGCTCAGAAGGACCGTGGAGCTAGCGGCGAATTCGGAGAGCTCTTCGCTGCACTGCGCCGCTCGCAAGCGGCTTCGTTCTTCGCCTTCTGCCGTCCGGCGACAGCTGAACTCCGGCGGTCAGTTGCAGCTCTGCCCAACAGCGTGTTCTCAGTTCTGCGGGCAAGCACGCCCTCTTGCCTTGGCCCCGAGAGCAAAGTCCCGAGCGAGCACTCGACTCAGTGCAATGCACCCGGAAGGACGCTCTCGCTCGTCTTTCAAGGAGCGATTCCTAACAGCACAAGCAGCAGAGGCACAAACTGCATGACGAGAAGGGACAACGTAGAACACGTCTCTGTCCTGGCACATTTTCGTGTGCGATACTTCCCTCCGGGTCTTCGGGCCTTGCGAAGCCCCGTGTACTGCGAGCGCTGCTACTCGCAGCTCAGAAGGACCGTGGAGCTAGCGGCGAATTCGGAGAGCTCTTCGCTGCACTGCGCCGCTCGCAAGCGGCTTCGTTCTTCGCCTTCTGCCGTCCGGCGACAGCTGAACTCCGGCGGTCAGTTGCAGCTCTGCCCAACAGCGTGTTCTCAGTTCTGCGGGCAAGCACGCCCTCTTGCCTTGGCCCCGAGAGCAAAGTCCCGAGCGAGCACTCGACTCAGTGCAATGCACCCGGAAGGACGCTCTCGCTCGTCTTTCAAGGAGCGATTCCTAACAGCACAAGCAGCAGAGGCACAAACTGCATGACGAGAAGGGACAACGTAGAACACGTCTCTGTCCTGGCACATTTTCGTGTGCGATACTTCCCTCCGGGTCTTCGGGCCTTGCGAAGCCCCGTGTACTGCGAGCGCTGCTACTCGCAGCTCAGAAGGACCGTGGAGCTAGCGGCGAATTCGGAGAGCTCTTCGCTGCACTGCGCCGCTCGCAAGCGGCTTCGTTCTACGCCTTCTGCCGTCCGGCGACAGCTGAACTCCGGCGGTCAGTTGCAGCTCTGCCCAACAGCGTGTTCTCAGTTCTGCGGGCAAGCACGCCCTCTTGCCTTGGCCCCGAGAGCAAAGTCCCGAGCGAGCACTCGACTCAGTGCAATGCACCCGGAAGGACGCTCTCGCTCGTCTTTCAAGGAGCGATTCCTAACAGCACAAGCAGCAGAGGCACAAACTGCATGACGAGAAGGGACAACGTAGAACACGTCTCTGTCCTGGCACATTTTCGTGTGCGATACTTCCCTCCGGGTCTTCGGGCCTTGCGAAGCCCCGTGTACTGCGAGCGCTGCTACTCGCAGCTCAGAAGGACCGTGGAGCTAGCGGCGAATTCGGAGAGCTCTTCGCTGCACTGCGCCGCTCGCAAGCGGCTTCGTTCTTCGCCTTCTGCCGTCCGGCGACAGCTGAACTCCGGCGGTCAGTTGCAGCTCTGCCCAACAGCGTGTTCTCAGTTCTGCGGGCAAGCACGCCCTCTTGCCTTGGCCCCGAGAGCAAAGTCCCGAGCGAGCACTCGACTCAGTGCAATGCACCCGGAAGGACGCTCTCGCTCGTCTTTCAAGGAGCGATTCCTAACAGCACAAGCAGCAGAGGCACAAACTGCATGACGAGAAGGGACAACGTAGAACACGTCTCTGTCCTGGCACATTTTCGTGTGCGATACTTCCCTCCGGGTCTTCGGGCCTTGCGAAGCCCCGTGTACTGCGAGCGCTGCTACTCGCAGCTCAGAAGGACCGTGGAGCTAGCGGCGAATTCGGAGAGCTCTTCGCTGCACTGCGCCGCTCGCAAGCGGCTTCGTTCTCCGCCTTCTGCCGTCCGGCGACAGCTGAACTCCGGCGGTCAGTTGCAGCTCTGCCCAACAGCGTGTTCTCAGTTCTGCGGGCAAGCACGCCCTCTTGCCTTGGCCCCGAGAGCAAAGTCCCGAGCGAGCACTCGACTCAGTGCAATGCACCCGGAAGGACGCTCTCGCTCGTCTTTCAAGGAGCGATTCCTAACAGCACAAGCAGCAGAGGCACAAACTGCATGACGAGAAGGGACAACGTAGAACACGTCTCTGTCCTGGCACATTTTCGTGTGCGATACTTCCCTCCGGGTCTTCGGGCCTTGCGAAGCCCCGTGTACTGCGAGCGCTGCTACTCGCAGCTCAGAAGGACCGTGGAGCTAGCGGCGAATTCGGAGAGCTCTTCGCTGCACTGCGCCGCTCGCAAGCGGCTTCGTTCTCCGCCTTCTGCCGTCCGGCGACAGCTGAACTCCGGCGGTCAGTTGCAGCTCTGCCCAACAGCGTGTTCTCAGTTCTGCGGGCAAGCACGCCCTCTTGCCTTGGCCCCGAGAGCAAAGTCCCGAGCGAGCACTCGACTCAGTGCAATGCACCCGGAAGGACGCTCTCGCTCGTCTTTCAAGGAGCGATTCCTAACAGCAGAAGCAGCAGAGGCACAAACTGCATGACGAGAAGGGACAACGTAGAACACGTCTCTGTCCTGGCACATTTTCGTGTGCGATACTTCCCTCCGGGTCTTCGGGCCTTGCGAAGCCCCGTGTACTGCGAGCGCTGCTACTCGCAGCTCAGAAGGACCGTGGAGCTAGCGGCGAATTCGGAGAGCTCTTCGCTGCACTGCGCCGCTCGCAAGCGGCTTCGTTCTCCGCCTTCTGCCGTCCGGCGACAGCTGAACTCCGGCGGTCAGTTGCAGCTCTGACCAACAGCGTGTTCTCAGTTCTGCGGGCAAGCACGCCCTCTTGCCTTGGCCCCGAGAGCAAAGTCCCGAGCGAGCACTCGACTCAGTGCAATGCACCCGGAAGGACGCTCTCGCTCGTCTTTCAAGGAGCGATTCCTAACAGCAGAAGCAGCAGAGGCACAAACTGCATGACGAGAAGGGACAACGTAGAACACGTCTCTGTCCTGGCACATTTTCGTGTGCGATACTTCCCTCCGGGTCTTCGGGCCTTGCGAAGCCCCGTGTACTGCGAGCGCTGCTACTCGCAGCTGAGAAGGACCGTGGAGCTAGCGGCGAATTCGGAGAGCTCTTCGCTGCACTGCGCCGCTCGCAAGCGGCTTCGTTCTCCGCCTTCTGCCGTCCGGCGACAGCTGAACTCCGGCGGTCAGTTGCAGCTCTGCCCAACAGCGTGTTCTCAGTTCTGCGGGCAAGCACGCCCTCTTGCCTTGGCCCCGAGAGCAAAGTCCCGAGCGAGCACTCGACTCAGTGCAATGCACCCGGAAGGACGCTCTCGCTCGTCTTTCAAGGAGCGATTCCTAACAGCACAAGCAGCAGAGGCACAAACTGCATGACGAGAAGGGACAACGTAGAACACGTCTCTGTCCTGGCACATTTTCGTGTGCGATACTTCCCTCCGGGTCTTCGGGCCTTGCGAAGCCCCGTGTACTGCGAGCGCTGCTACTCGCAGCTCAGAAGGACCGTGGAGCTAGCGGCGAATTCGGAGAGCTCTTCGCTGCACTGCGCCGCTCGCAAGCGGCTTCGTTCTACGCCTTCTGCCGTCCGGCGACAGCTGAACTCCGGCGGTCAGTTGCAGCTCTGCCCAACAGCGTGTTCTCAGTTCTGCGGGCAAGCACGCCCTCTTGCCTTGGCCCCGAGAGCAAAGTCCCGAGCGAGCACTCGACTCAGTGCAATGCACCCGGAAGGACGCTCTCGCTCGTCTTTCAAGGAGCGATTCCTAACAGCACAAGCAGCAGAGGCACAAACTGCATGACGAGAAGGGACAACGTAGAACACGTCTCTGTCCTGGCACATTTTCGTGTGCGATACTTCCCTCCGGGTCTTCGGGCCTTGCGAAGCCCCGTGTACTGCGAGCGCTGCTACTCGCAGCTCAGAAGGACCGTGGAGCTAGCGGCGAATTCGGAGAGCTCTTCGCTGCACTGCGCCGCTCGCAAGCGGCTTCGTTCTACGCCTTCTGCCGTCCGGCGACAGCTGAACTCCGGCGGTCAGTTGCAGCTCTGCCCAACAGCGTGTTCTCAGTTCTGCGGGCAAGCACGCCCTCTTGCCTTGGCCCCGAGAGCAAAGTCCCGAGCGAGCACTCGACTCAGTGCAATGCACCCGGAAGGACGCTCTCGCTCGTCTTTCAAGGAGCGATTCCTAACAGCACAAGCAGCAGAGGCACAAACTGCATGACGAGAAGGGACAACGTAGAACACGTCTCTGTCCTGGCACATTTTCGTGTGCGATACTTCCCTCCGGGTCTTCGGGCCTTGCGAAGCTCCGTGTACTGCGAGCGCTGCTACTCGCAGCTCAGAAGGACCGTGGAGCTAGCGGCGAATTCGGAGAGCTCTTCGCTGCACTGCGCCGCTCGCAAGCGGCTTCGTTCTTCGCCTTCTGCCGTCCGGCGAGAGCTGAACTCCGGCGGTCAGTTGCAGCTCTGCCCAACAGCGTGTTCTCAGTTCTGCGGGCAAGCACGCCCTCTTGCCTTGGCCCCGAGAGCAAAGTCCCGAGCGAGCACTCGACTCAGTGCAATGCACCCGGAAGGACGCTCTCGCTCGTCTTTCAAGGAGCGATTCCTAACAGCACAAGCAGCAGAGGCACAAACTGCATGACGAGAAGGGACAACGTAGAACACGTCTCTGTCCTGGCACATTTTCGTGTGCGATACTTCCCTCCGGGTCTTCGGGCCTTGCGAAGCTCCGTGTACTGCGAGCGCTGCTACTCGCAGCTCAGAAGGACCGTGGAGCTAGCGGCGAATTCGGAGAGCTCTTCGCTGCACTGCGCCGCTCGCAAGCGGCTTCGTTCTTCGCCTTCTGCCGTCCGGCGACAGCTGAACTCCGGCGGTCAGTTTCAGCTCTGCCCAACAGCGTGTTCTCAGTTCTGCGGGCAAGCACGCCCTCTTGCCTTGGCCCCGAGAGCAAAGTCCCGAGCGAGCACTCGACTCAGTGCAATGCACCCGGAAGGACGCTCTCGCTCGTCTTTCAAGGAGCGATTCCTAACAGCACAAGCAGCAGAGGCACAAACTGCATGACGAGAAGGGACAACGTAGAACACGTCTCTGTCCTGGCACATTTTCGTGTGCGATACTTCCCTCCGGGTCTTCGGGCCTTGCGAAGCTCCGTGTACTGCGAGCGCTGCTACTCGCAGCTCAGAAGGACCGTGGAGCTAGCGGCGAATTCGGAGAGCTCTTCGCTGCACTGCGCCGCTCGCAAGCGGCTTCGTTCTTCGCCTTCTGCCGTCCGGCGACAGCTGAACTCCGGCGGTCAGTTGCAGCTCTGACCAACAGCGTGTTCTCAGTTCTGCGGGAAGCACGCCCTCTTGCCTTGGCCCCGAGTGCAAAGTCCCGAGCGAGCACTCGACTCAGTGCAATGCACCCGGAAGGACGCTCTCGCTCGTCTTTCAAGGAGCGATTCCTAACAGCAGAAGCAGCAGAGGCACAAACTGCATGACGAGAAGGGACAACGTAGAACACGTCTCTGTCCTGGCACATTTTCGTGTGCGATACTTCCCTCCGGGTCTTCGGGCCTTGCGAAGCTCCGTGTACTGCGAGCGCTGCTACTCGCAGCTCAGAAGGACCGTGGAGCTAGCGGCGAATTCGGAGAGCTCTTCGCTGCACTGCGCCGCTCGCAAGCGGCTTCGTTCTTCGCCTTCTGCCGTCCGGCGACAGCTGAACTCCGGCGGTCAGTTTCAGCTCTGCCCAACAGCGTGTTCTCAGTTCTGCGGGCAAGCACGCCCTCTTGCCTTGGCCCCGAGAGCAAAGTCCCGAGCGAGCACTCGACTCGGTGCAATGCACCCGGAAGGACGCTCTCGCTCGTCTTTCAAGGAGCGATTCCTAACAGCAGAAGCAGCAGAGGCACAAACTGCATGACGAGAAGGGACAACGTAGAACACGTCTCTGTCCTGGCACATTTTCGTGTGCGATACTTCCCTCCGGGTCTTCGGGCCTTGCGAAGCCCCGTGTACTGCGAGCGCTGCTACTCGCAGCTGAGAAGGACCGTGGAGCTAGCGGCGAATTCGGAGAGCTCTTCGCTGCACTGCGCCGCTCGCAAGCGGCTTCGTTCTTCGCCTTCTGCCGTCCGGCGACAGCTGAACTCCGGCGGTCAGTTGCAGCTCTGCCCAACAGCGTGTTCTCAGTTCTGCGGGCAAGCACGCCCTCTTGCCTTGGCCCCGAGAGCAAAGTCCCGAGCGAGCACTCGACTCAGTGCAATGCACCCGGAAGGACGCTCTCGCTCGTCTTTCAAGGAGCGATTCCTAACAGCACAAGCAGCAGAGGCACAAACTGCATGACGAGAAGGGACAACGTAGAACACGTCTCTGTCCTGGCACATTTTCGTGTGCGATACTTCCCTCCGGGTCTTCGGGCCTTGCGAAGCCCCGTGTACTGCGAGCGCTGCTACTCGCAGCTCAGAAGGACCGTGGAGCTAGCGGCGAATTCGGAGAGCTCTTCGCTGCACTGCGCCGCTCGCAAGCGGCTTCGTTCTACGCCTTCTGCCGTCCGGCGACAGCTGAACTCCGGCGGTCAGTTGCAGCTCTGCCCAACAGCGTGTTCTCAGTTCTGCGGGCAAGCACGCCCTCTTGCCTTGGCCCCGAGAGCAAAGTCCCGAGCGAGCACTCGACTCAGTGCAATGCACCCGGAAGGACGCTCTCGCTCGTCTTTCAAGGAGCGATTCCTAACAGCACAAGCAGCAGAGGCACAAACTGCATGACGAGAAGGGACAACGTAGAACACGTCTCTGTCCTGGCACATTTTCGTGTGCGATACTTCCCTCCGGGTCTTCGGGCCTTGCGAAGCTCCGTGTACTGCGAGCGCTGCTACTCGCAGCTCAGAAGGACCGTGGAGCTAGCGGCGAATTCGGAGAGCTCTTCGCTGCACTGCGCCGCTCGCAAGCGGCTTCGTTCTTCGCCTTCTGCCGTCCGGCGAGAGCTGAACTCCGGCGGTCAGTTGCAGCTCTGCCCAACAGCGTGTTCTCAGTTCTGCGGGCAAGCACGCCCTCTTGCCTTGGCCCCGAGAGCAAAGTCCCGAGCGAGCACTCGACTCAGTGCAATGCACCCGGAAGGACGCTCTCGCTCGTCTTTCAAGGAGCGATTCCTAACAGCAGAAGCAGCAGAGGCACAAACTGCATGACGAGAAGGGACAACGTAGAACACGTCTCTGTCCTGGCACATTTTCGTGTGCGATACTTCCCTCCGGGTCTTCGGGCCTTGCGAAGCTCCGTGTACTGCGAGCGCTGCTACTCGCAGCTGAGAAGGACCGTGGAGCTAGCGGCGAATTCGGAGAGCTCTTCGCTGCACTGCGCCGCTCGCAAGCGGCTTCGTTCTACGCCTTCTGCCGTCCGGCGACAGCTGAACTCCGGCGGTCAGTTGCAGCTCTGCCCAACAGCGTGTTCTCAGTTCTGCGGGCAAGCACGCCCTCTTGCCTTGGCCCCGAGAGCAAAGTCCCGAGCGAGCACTCGACTCAGTGCAATGCACCCGGAAGGACGCTCTCGCTCGTCTTTCAAGGAGCGATTCCTAACAGCACAAGCAGCAGAGGCACAAACTGCATGACGAGAAGGGACAACGTAGAACACGTCTCTGTCCTGGCACATTTTCGTGTGCGATACTTCCCTCCGGGTCTTCGGGCCTTGCGAAGCCCCGTGTACTGCGAGCGCTGCTACTCGCAGCTCAGAAGGACCGTGGAGCTAGCGGCGAATTCGGAGAGCTCTTCGCTGCACTGCGCCGCTCGCAAGCGGCTTCGTTCTTCGCCTTCTGCCGTCCGGCGACAGCTGAACTCCGGCGGTCAGTTGCAGCTCTGCCCAACAGCGTGTTCTCAGTTCTGCGGGCAAGCACGCCCTCTTGCCTTGGCCCCGAGAGCAAAGTCCCGAGCGAGCACTCGACTCAGTGCAATGCACCCGGAAGGACGCTCTCGCTCGTCTTTCAAGGAGCGATTCCTAACAGCACAAGCAGCAGAGGCACAAACTGCATGACGAGAAGGGACAACGTAGAACACGTCTCTGTCCTGGCACATTTTCGTGTGCGATACTTCCCTCCGGGTCTTCGGGCCTTGCGAAGCCCCGTGTACTGCGAGCGCTGCTACTCGCAGCTCAGAAGGACCGTGGAGCTAGCGGCGAATTCGGAGAGCTCTTCGCTGCACTGCGCCGCTCGCAAGCGGCTTCGTTCTACGCCTTCTGCCGTCCGGCGACAGCTGAACTCCGGCGGTCAGTTGCAGCTCTGCCCAACAGCGTGTTCTCAGTTCTGCGGGCAAGCACGCCCTCTTGCCTTGGCCCCGAGAGCAAAGTCCCGAGCGAGCACTCGACTCAGTGCAATGCACCCGGAAGGACGCTCTCGCTCGTCTTTCAAGGAGCGATTCCTAACAGCACAAGCAGCAGAGGCACAAACTGCATGACGAGAAGGGACAACGTAGAACACGTCTCTGTCCTGGCACATTTTCGTGTGCGATACTTCCCTCCGGGTCTTCGGGCCTTGCGAAGCCCCGTGTACTGCGAGCGCTGCTACTCGCAGCTCAGAAGGACCGTGGAGCTAGCGGCGAATTCGGAGAGCTCTTCGCTGCACTGCGCCGCTCGCAAGCGGCTTCGTTCTTCGCCTTCTGCCGTCCGGCGACAGCTGAACTCCGGCGGTCAGTTGCAGCTCTGCCCAACAGCGTGTTCTCAGTTCTGCGGGCAAGCACGCCCTCTTGCCTTGGCCCCGAGAGCAAAGTCCCGAGCGAGCACTCGACTCAGTGCAATGCACCCGGAAGGACGCTCTCGCTCGTCTTTCAAGGAGCGATTCCTAACAGCACAAGCAGCAGAGGCACAAACTGCATGACGAGAAGGGACAACGT
The DNA here is from genome assembly GCF_052056855.1 of Sturnus vulgaris. Lineage (NCBI taxonomy): Eukaryota > Metazoa > Chordata > Aves > Passeriformes > Sturnidae > Sturnus > Sturnus vulgaris. The sequence goes on along the minus strand of NW_028276742.1, from coordinate 26,906 downwards.
AGAACACGTCTCTGTCCTGGCACATTTTCGTGTGCGATACTTCCCTCCGGGTCTTCGGGCCTTGCGAAGCCCCGTGTACTGCGAGCGCTGCTACTCGCAGCTCAGAAGGACCGTGGAGCTAGCGGCGAATTCGGAGAGCTCTTCGCTGCACTGCGCCGCTCGCAAGCGGCTTCGTTCTTCGCCTTCTGCCGTCCGGCGACAGCTGAACTCCGGCGGTCAGTTGCAGCTCTGCCCAACAGCGTGTTCTCAGTTCTGCGGGCAAGCACGCCCTCTTGCCTTGGCCCCGAGAGCAAAGTCCCGAGCGAGCACTCGACTCAGTGCAATGCACCCGGAAGGACGCTCTCGCTCGTCTTTCAAGGAGCGATTCCTAACAGCACAAGCAGCAGAGGCACAAACTGCATGACGAGAAGGGACAACGTAGAACACGTCTCTGTCCTGGCACATTTTCGTGTGCGATACTTCCCTCCGGGTCTTCGGGCCTTGCGAAGCCCCGTGTACTGCGAGCGCTGCTACTCGCAGCTCAGAAGGACCGTGGAGCTAGCGGCGAATTCGGAGAGCTCTTCGCTGCACTGCGCCGCTCGCAAGCGGCTTCGTTCTACGCCTTCTGCCGTCCGGCGACAGCTGAACTCCGGCGGTCAGTTGCAGCTCTGCCCAACAGCGTGTTCTCAGTTCTGCGGGCAAGCACGCCCTCTTGCCTTGGCCCCGAGAGCAAAGTCCCGAGCGAGCACTCGACTCAGTGCAATGCACCCGGAAGGACGCTCTCGCTCGTCTTTCAAGGAGCGATTCCTAACAGCACAAGCAGCAGAGGCACAAACTGCATGACGAGAAGGGACAACGTAGAACACGTCTCTGTCCTGGCACATTTTCGTGTGCGATACTTCCCTCCGGGTCTTCGGGCCTTGCGAAGCTCCGTGTACTGCGAGCGCTGCTACTCGCAGCTCAGAAGGACCGTGGAGCTAGCGGCGAATTCGGAGAGCTCTTCGCTGCACTGCGCCGCTCGCAAGCGGCTTCGTTCTTCGCCTTCTGCCGTCCGGCGACAGCTGAACTCCGGCGGTCAGTTGCAGCTCTGCCCAACAGCGTGTTCTCAGTTCTGCGGGCAAGCACGCCCTCTTGCCTTGGCCCCGAGAGCAAAGTCCCGAGCGAGCACTCGACTCAGTGCAATGCACCCGGAAGGACGCTCTCGCTCGTCTTTCAAGGAGTGATTCCTAACAGCACAAGCAGCAGAGGCACAAACTGCATGACGAGAAGGGACAACGTAGAACACGTCTCTGTCCTGGCACATTTTCGTGTGCGATACTTCCCTCCGGGTCTTCGGGCCTTGCGAAGCCCTGTGTACTGCGAGCGCTGCTACTCGCAGCTCAGAAGGACCGTGGAGCTAGCGGCGAATTCGGAGAGCTCTTCGCTGCACTGCGCCGCTCGCAAGCGGCTTCGTTCTTCGCCTTCTGCCGTCCGGCGAGAGCTGAACTCCGGCGGTCAGTTGCAGCTCTGACCAACAGCGTGTTCTCAGTTCTGCGGGCAAGCACGCCCTCTTGCCTTGGCCCCGAGAGCAAAGTCCCGAGCGAGCACTCGACTCAGTGCAATGCACCCGGAAGGACGCTCTCGCTCGTCTTTCAGGGAGCGATTCCTAACAGCAGAAGCAGCAGAGGCACAAACTGCATGACGAGAAGGGACAACGTAGAACACGTCTCTGTCCTGGCACATTTTCGTGTGCGATACTTCCCTCCGGGTCTTCGGGCCTTGCGAAGCCCTGTGTACTGCGAGCGCTGCTACTCGCAGCTCAGAAGGACCGTGGAGCTAGCGGCGAATTCGGAGAGCTCTTCGCTGCACTGCGCCGCTCGCAAGCGGCTTCGTTCTTCGCCTTCTGCCGTCCGGCGAGAGCTGAACTCCGGCGGTCAGTTGCAGCTCTGCCCAACAGCGTGTTCTCAGTTCTGCGGGCAAGCACGCCCTCTTGCCTTGGCCCCGAGAGCAAAGTCCCGAGCGAGCACTCGACTCAGTGCAATGCACCCGGAAGGACGCTCTCGCTCGTCTTTCAAGGAGCGATTCCTAACAGCACAAGCAGCAGAGGCACAAACTGCATGACGAGAAGGGACAACGTAGAACACGTCTCTGTCCTGGCACATTTTCGTGTGCGATACTTCCCTCCGGGTCTTCGGGCCTTGCGAAGCTCCGTGTACTGCGAGCGCTGTTACTCGCAGCTGAGAAGGACCGTGGAGCTAGCGGCGAAATCGGAGAGCTCTTCGCTGCACTGCGCCGTTCGCAAGCGGCTTCGTTCTTCGCCTTCTGCCGTCCGGCGAGAGCTGAACTCCGGCGGTCAGTTGCAGCTCTGCCCAACAGCGTGTTCTCAGTTCTGCGGGCAAGCACGCCCTCTTGCCTTGGCCCCGAGAGCAAAGTCCCGAGCGAGCACTCGACTCAGTGCAATGCACCCGGAAGGACGCTCTCGCTCGTCTTTCAAGGAGCGATTCCTAACAGCACAAGCAGCAGAGGCACAAACTGCATGACGAGAAGGGACAACGTAGAACACGTCTCTGTCCTGGCACATTTTCGTGTGCGATACTTCCCTCCGGGTCTTCGGGCCTTGCGAAGCTCCGTGTACTGCGAGCGCTGCTACTCGCAGCTGAGAAGGACCGTGGAGCTAGCGGCGAATTCGGAGAGCTCTTCGCTGCACTGCGCCGCTCGCAAGCGGCTTCGTTCTTCGCCTTCTGCCGTCCGGCGACAGCTGAACTCCGGCGGTCAGTTGCAGCTCTGCCCAACAGCGTGTTCTCAGTTCTGCGGGCAAGCACGCCCTCTTGCCTTGGCCCCGAGAGCAAAGTCCCGAGCGAGCACTCGACTCAGTGCAATGCACCCGGAAGGACGCTCTCGCTCGTCTTTCAAGGAGCGATTCCTAACAGCACAAGCAGCAGAGGCACAAACTGCATGACGAGAAGGGACAACGTAGAACACGTCTCTGTCCTGGCACATTTTCGTGTGCGATACTTCCCTCCGGGTCTTCGGGCCTTGCGAAGCCCCGTGTACTGCGAGCGCTGCTACTCGCAGCTCAGAAGGACCGTGGAGCTAGCGGCGAATTCGGAGAGCTCTTCGCTGCACTGCGCCGCTCGCAAGCGGCTTCGTTCTCCGCCTTCTGCCGTCCGGCGACAGCTGAACTCCGGCGGTCAGTTGCAGCTCTGCCCAACAGCGTGTTCTCAGTTCTGCGGGCAAGCACGCCCTCTTGCCTTGGCCCCGAGAGCAAAGTCCCGAGCGAGCACTCGACTCAGTGCAATGCACCCGGAAGGACGCTCTCGCTCGTCTTTCAAGGAGCGATTCCTAACAGCACAAGCAGCAGAGGCACAAACTGCATGACGAGAAGGGACAACGTAGAACACGTCTCTGTCCTGGCACATTTTCGTGTGCGATACTTCCCTCCGGGTCTTCGGGCCTTGCGAAGCCCCGTGTACTGCGAGCGCTGCTACTCGCAGCTCAGAAGGACCGTGGAGCTAGCGGCGAATTCGGAGAGCTCTTCGCTGCACTGCGCCGCTCGCAAGCGGCTTCGTTCTACGCCTTCTGCCGTCCGGCGACAGCTGAACTCCGGCGGTCAGTTGCAGCTCTGCCCAACAGCGTGTTCTCAGTTCTGCGGGCAAGCACGCCCTCTTGCCTTGGCCCCGAGAGCAAAGTCCCGAGCGAGCACTCGACTCAGTGCAATGCACCCGGAAGGACGCTCTCGCTCGTCTTTCAAGGAGCGATTCCTAACAGCACAAGCAGCAGAGGCACAAACTGCATGACGAGAAGGGACAACGTAGAACACGTCTCTGTCCTGGCACATTTTCGTGTGCGATACTTCCCTCCGGGTCTTCGGGCCTTGCGAAGCCCCGTGTACTGCGAGCGCTGCTACTCGCAGCTCAGAAGGACCGTGGAGCTAGCGGCGAATTCGGAGAGCTCTTCGCTGCACTGCGCCGCTCGCAAGCGGCTTCGTTCTTCGCCTTCTGCCGTCCGGCGACAGCTGAACTCCGGCGGTCAGTTGCAGCTCTGCCCAACAGCGTGTTCTCAGTTCTGCGGGCAAGCACGCCCTCTTGCCTTGGCCCCGAGAGCAAAGTCCCGAGCGAGCACTCGACTCAGTGCAATGCACCCGGAAGGACGCTCTCGCTCGTCTTTCAAGGAGCGATTCCTAACAGCACAAGCAGCAGAGGCACAAACTGCATGACGAGAAGGGACAACGTAGAACACGTCTCTGTCCTGGCACATTTTCGTGTGCGATACTTCCCTCCGGGTCTTCGGGCCTTGCGAAGCCCCGTGTACTGCGAGCGCTGCTACTCGCAGCTCAGAAGGACCGTGGAGCTAGCGGCGAATTCGGAGAGCTCTTCGCTGCACTGCGCCGCTCGCAAGCGGCTTCGTTCTCCGCCTTCTGCCGTCCGGCGACAGCTGAACTCCGGCGGTCAGTTGCAGCTCTGCCCAACAGCGTGTTCTCAGTTCTGCGGGCAAGCACGCCCTCTTGCCTTGGCCCCGAGAGCAAAGTCCCGAGCGAGCACTCGACTCAGTGCAATGCACCCGGAAGGACGCTCTCGCTCGTCTTTCAAGGAGCGATTCCTAACAGCAGAAGCAGCAGAGGCACAAACTGCATGACGAGAAGGGACAACGTAGAACACGTCTCTGTCCTGGCACATTTTCGTGTGCGAAACTTCCCTCCGGGTCTTCGGGCCTTGCGAAGCTCCGTGTACTGCGAGCGCTGCTACTCGCAGCTCAGAAGGACCGTGGAGCTAGCGGCGAATTCGGAGAGCTCTTCGCTGCACTGCGCCGCTCGCAAGCGGCTTCGTTCTTCGCCTTCTGCCGTCCGGCGAGAGCTGAACTCCGGCGGTCAGTTGCAGCTCTGCCCAACAGCGTGTTCTCAGTTCTGCGGGCAAGCACGCCCTCTTGCCTTGGCCCCGAGAGCAAAGTCCCGAGCGAGCACTCGACTCAGTGCAATGCACCCGGAAGGACGCTCTCGCTCGTCTTTCAAGGAGCGATTCCTAACAGCACAAGCAGCAGAGGCACAAACTGCATGACGAGAAGGGACAACGTAGAACACGTCTCTGTCCTGGCACATTTTCGTGTGCGAAACTTCCCTCCGGGTCTTCGGGCCTTGCGAAGCTCCGTGTACTGCGAGCGCTGCTACTCGCAGCTCAGAAGGACCGTGGAGCTAGCGGCGAATTCGGAGAGCTCTTCGCTGCACTGCGCCGCTCGCAAGCGGCTTCGTTCTTCGCCTTCTGCCGTCCGGCGACAGCTGAACTCCGGCGGTCAGTTGCAGCTCTGCCCAACAGCGTGTTCTCAGTTCTGCGGGCAAGCACGCCCTCTTGCCTTGGCCCCGGGAGCAAAGTCCCGAGCGAGCACTCGACTCAGTGCAATGCACCCGGAAGGACGCTCTCGCTCGTCTTTCAAGGAGCGATTCCTAACAGCAGAAGCAGCAGAGGCACAAACTGCATGACGAGAAGGGACAACGTAGAACACGTCTCTGTCCTGGCACATTTTCGTGTGCGATACTTCCCTCCGGGTCTTCGGGCCTTGCGAAGCTCCGTGTACTGCGAGCGCTGCTACTCGCAGCTGAGAAGGACCGTGGAGCTATCGGCGAATTCGGAGAGCTCTTCGCTGCACTGCGCCGCTCGCAAGCGGCTTCGTTCTTCGCCTTCTGCCGTCCGGCGACAGCTGAACTCCGGCGGTCAGTTGCAGCTCTGCCCAACAGCGTGTTCCCAGTTCTGCGGGCAAGCACGCCCTCTTGCCTTGGCCCCGGGAGCAAAGTCCCGAGCGAGCACTCGACTCAGTGCAATGCACCCGGAAGGACGCTCTCGCTCGTCTTTCAAGGAGCGATTCCTAACAGCAGAAGCAGCAGAGGCACAAACTGCATGACGAGAAGGGACAACGTAGAACACGTCTCTGTCCTGGCACATTTTCGTGTGCGATACTTCCCTCCGGGTCTTCGGGCCTTGCGAAGCTCCGTGTACTGCGAGCGCTGCTACTCGCAGCTGAGAAGGACCGTGGAGCTAGCGGCGAATTCGGAGAGCTCTTCGCTGCACTGCGCCGCTCGCAAGCGGCTTCGTTCTTCGCCTTCTGCCGTCCGGCGAGAGCTGAACTCCGGCGGTCAGTTGCAGCTCTGCCCAACAGCGTGTTCTCAGTTCTGCGGGCAAGCACGCCCTCTTGCCTTGGCCCCGGGAGCAAAGTCCCGAGCGAGCACTCGACTCAGTGCAATGCACCCGGAAGGACGCTCTCGCTCGTCTTTCAAGGAGCGATTCCTAACAGCAGAAGCAGCAGAGGCACAAACTGCATGACGAGAAGGGACAACGTAGAACACGTCTCTGTCCTGGCACATTTTCGTGTGCGATACTTCCCTCCGGGTCTTCGGGCCTTGCGAAGCTCCGTGTACTGCGAGCGCTGCTACTCGCAGCTCAGAAGGACCGTGGAGCTAGCGGCGAATTCGGAGAGCTCTTCGCTGCACTGCGCCGCTCGCAAGCGGCTTCGTTCTTCGCCTTCTGCCGTCCGGCGAGAGCTGAACTCCGGCGGTCAGTTGCAGCTCTGCCCAACAGCGTGTTCTCAGTTCTGCGGGCAAGCACGCCCTCTTGCCTTGGCCCCGGGAGCAAAGTCCCGAGCGAGCACTCGACTCAGTGCAATGCACCCGGAAGGACGCTCTCGCTCGTCTTTCAAGGAGCGATTCCTAACAGCAGAAGCAGCAGAGGCACAAACTGCATGACGAGAAGGGACAACGTAGAACACGTCTCTGTCCTGGCACATTTTCGTGTGCGATACTTCCCTCCGGGTCTTCGGGCCTTGCGAAGCTCCGTGTACTGCGAGCGCTGCTACTCGCAGCTCAGAAGGACCGTGGAGCTAGCGGCGAATTCGGAGAGCTCTTCGCTGCACTGCGCCGCTCGCAAGCGGCTTCGTTCTCCGCCTTCTGCCGTCCGGCGACAGCTGAACTCCGGCGGTCAGTTGCAGCTCTGCCCAACAGCGTGTTCTCAGTTCTGCGGGCAAGCACGCCCTCTTGCCTTGGCCCCGAGAGCAAAGTCCCGAGCGAGCACTCGACTCAGTGCAATGCACCCGGAAGGACGCTCTCGCTCGTCTTTCAAGGAGCGATTCCTAACAGCACAAGCAGCAGAGGCACAAACTGCATGACGAGAAGGGACAACGTAGAACACGTCTCTGTCCTGGCACATTTTCGTGTGCGATACTTCCCTCCGGGTCTTCGGGCCTTGCGAAGCCCCGTGTACTGCGAGCGCTGCTACTCGCAGCTCAGAAGGACCGTGGAGCTAGCGGCGAATTCGGAGAGCTCTTCGCTGCACTGCGCCGCTCGCAAGCGGCTTCGTTCTACGCCTTCTGCCGTCCGGCGACAGCTGAACTCCGGCGGTCAGTTGCAGCTCTGCCCAACAGCGTGTTCTCAGTTCTGCGGGCAAGCACGCCCTCTTGCCTTGGCCCCGAGAGCAAAGTCCCGAGCGAGCACTCGACTCAGTGCAATGCACCCGGAAGGACGCTCTCGCTCGTCTTTCAAGGAGCGATTCCTAACAGCAGAAGCAGCAGAGGCACAAACTGCATGACGAGAAGGGACAACGTAGAACACGTCTCTGTCCTGGCACATTTTCGTGTGCGATACTTCCCTCCGGGTCTTCGGGCCTTGCGAAGCCCCGTGTACTGCGAGCGCTGCTACTCGCAGCTCAGAAGGACCGTGGAGCTAGCGGCGAATTCGGAGAGCTCTTCGCTGCACTGCGCCGCTCGCAAGCGGCTTCGTTCTTCGCCTTCTGCCGTCCGGCGACAGCTGAACTCCGGCGGTCAGTTGCAGCTCTGCCCAACAGCGTGTTCTCAGTTCTGCGGGCAAGCACGCCCTCTTGCCTTGGCCCCGAGAGCAAAGTCCCGAGCGAGCACTCGACTCAGTGCAATGCACCCGGAAGGACGCTCTCGCTCGTCTTTCAAGGAGCGATTCCTAACAGCAGAAGCAGCAGAGGCACAAACTGCATGACGAGAAGGGACAACGTAGAACACGTCTCTGTCCTGGCACATTTTCGTGTGCGATACTTCCCTCCGGGTCTTCGGGCCTTGCGAAGCTCCGTGTACTGCGAGCGCTGCTACTCGCAGCTGAGAAGGACCGTGGAGCTAGCGGCGAATTCGGAGAGCTCTTCGCTGCACTGCGCCGCTCGCAAGCGGCTTCGTTCTACGCCTTCTGCCGTCCGGCGACAGCTGAACTCCGGCGGTCAGTTGCAGCTCTGCCCAACAGCGTGTTCTCAGTTCTGCGGGCAAGCACGCCCTCTTGCCTTGGCCCCGAGAGCAAAGTCCCGAGCGAGCACTCGACTCAGTGCAATGCACCCGGAAGGACGCTCTCGCTCGTCTTTCAAGGAGCGATTCCTAACAGCACAAGCAGCAGAGGCACAAACTGCATGACGAGAAGGGACAACGTAGAACACGTCTCTGTCCTGGCACATTTTCGTGTGCGATACTTCCCTCCGGGTCTTCGGGCCTTGCGAAGCCCCGTGTACTGCGAGCGCTGCTACTCGCAGCTCAGAAGGACCGTGGAGCTAGCGGCGAATTCGGAGAGCTCTTCGCTGCACTGCGCCGCTCGCAAGCGGCTTCGTTCTACGCCTTCTGCCGTCCGGCGACAGCTGAACTCCGGCGGTCAGTTGCAGCTCTGCCCAACAGCGTGTTCTCAGTTCTGCGGGCAAGCACGCCCTCTTGCCTTGGCCCCGAGAGCAAAGTCCCGAGCGAGCACTCGACTCAGTGCAATGCACCCGGAAGGACGCTCTCGCTCGTCTTTCAAGGAGCGATTCCTAACAGCACAAGCAGCAGAGGCACAAACTGCATGACGAGAAGGGACAACGTAGAACACGTCTCTGTCCTGGCACATTTTCGTGTGCGATACTTCCCTCCGGGTCTTCGGGCCTTGCGAAGCCCCGTGTACTGCGAGCGCTGCTACTCGCAGCTCAGAAGGACCGTGGAGCTAGCGGCGAATTCGGAGAGCTCTTCGCTGCACTGCGCCGCTCGCAAGCGGCTTCGTTCTACGCCTTCTGCCGTCCGGCGACAGCTGAACTCCGGCGGTCAGTTGCAGCTCTGCCCAACAGCGTGTTCTCAGTTCTGCGGGCAAGCACGCCCTCTTGCCTTGGCCCCGAGAGCAAAGTCCCGAGCGAGCACTCGACTCAGTGCAATGCACCCGGAAGGACGCTCTCGCTCGTCTTTCAAGGAGCGATTCCTAACAGCAGAAGCAGCAGAGGCACAAACTGCATGACGAGAAGGGACAACGTAGAACACGTCTCTGTCCTGGCACATTTTCGTGTGCGATACTTCCCTCCGGGTCTTCGGGCCTTGCGAAGCCCCGTGTACTGCGAGCGCTGCTACTCGCAGCTCAGAAGGACCGTGGAGCTAGCGGCGAATTCGGAGAGCTCTTCGCTGCACTGCGCCGCTCGCAAGCGGCTTCGTTCTTCGCCTTCTGCCGTCCGGCGAGAGCTGAACTCCGGCGGTCAGTTGCAGCTCTGCCCAACAGCGTGTTCTCAGTTCTGCGGGCAAGCACGCCCTCTTGCCTTGGCCCCGAGAGCAAAGTCCCGAGCGAGCACTCGACTCAGTGCAATGCACCCGGAAGGACGCTCTCGCTCGTCTTTCAAGGAGCGATTCCTAACAGCACAAGCAGCAGAGGCACAAACTGCATGACGAGAAGGGACAACGTAGAACACGTCTCTGTCCTGGCACATTTTCGTGTGCGATACTTCCCTCCGGGTCTTCGGGCCTTGCGAAGCCCCGTGTACTGCGAGCGCTGCTACTCGCAGCTCAGAAGGACCGTGGAGCTAGCGGCGAATTCGGAGAGCTCTTCGCTGCACTGCGCCGCTCGCAAGCGGCTTCGTTCTACGCCTTCTGCCGTCCGGCGACAGCTGAACTCCGGCGGTCAGTTGCAGCTCTGCCCAACAGCGTGTTCTCAGTTCTGCGGGCAAGCACGCCCTCTTGCCTTGGCCCCGAGAGCAAAGTCCCGAGCGAGCACTCGACTCAGTGCAATGCACCCGGAAGGACGCTCTCGCTCGTCTTTCAAGGAGCGATTCCTAACAGCACAAGCAGCAGAGGCACAAACTGCATGACGAGAAGGGACAACGTAGAACACGTCTCTGTCCTGGCACATTTTCGTGTGCGATACTTCCCTCCGGGTCTTCGGGCCTTGCGAAGCCCCGTGTACTGCGAGCGCTGCTACTCGCAGCTCAGAAGGACCGTGGAGCTAGCGGCGAATTCGGAGAGCTCTTCGCTGCACTGCGCCGCTCGCAAGCGGCTTCGTTCTTCGCCTTCTGCCGTCCGGCGACAGCTGAACTCCGGCGGTCAGTTGCAGCTCTGCCCAACAGCGTGTTCTCAGTTCTGCGGGCAAGCACGCCCTCTTGCCTTGGCCCCGAGAGCAAAGTCCCGAGCGAGCACTCGACTCAGTGCAATGCACCCGGAAGGACGCTCTCGCTCGTCTTTCAAGGAGCGATTCCTAACAGCACAAGCAGCAGAGGCACAAACTGCATGACGAGAAGGGACAACGTAGAACACGTCTCTGTCCTGGCACATTTTCGTGTGCGATACTTCCCTCCGGGTCTTCGGGCCTTGCGAAGCCCCGTGTACTGCGAGCGCTGCTACTCGCAGCTCAGAAGGACCGTGGAGCTAGCGGCGAATTCGGAGAGCTCTTCGCTGCACTGCGCCGCTCGCAAGCGGCTTCGTTCTCCGCCTTCTGCCGTCCGGCGACAGCTGAACTCCGGCGGTCAGTTGCAGCTCTGCCCAACAGCGTGTTCTCAGTTCTGCGGGCAAGCACGCCCTCTTGCCTTGGCCCCGAGAGCAAAGTCCCGAGCGAGCACTCGACTCAGTGCAATGCACCCGGAAGGACGCTCTCGCTCGTCTTTCAAGGAGCGATTCCTAACAGCAGAAGCAGCAGAGGCACAAACTGCATGACGAGAAGGGACAACGTAGAACACGTCTCTGTCCTGGCACATTTTCGTGTGCGAAACTTCCCTCCGGGTCTTCGGGCCTTGCGAAGCTCCGTGTACTGCGAGCGCTGCTACTCGCAGCTCAGAAGGACCGTGGAGCTAGCGGCGAATTCGGAGAGCTCTTCGCTGCACTGCGCCGCTCGCAAGCGGCTTCGTTCTTCGCCTTCTGCCGTCCGGCGAGAGCTGAACTCCGGCGGTCAGTTGCAGCTCTGCCCAACAGCGTGTTCTCAGTTCTGCGGGCAAGCACGCCCTCTTGCCTTGGCCCCGAGAGCAAAGTCCCGAGCGAGCACTCGACTCAGTGCAATGCACCCGGAAGGACGCTCTCGCTCGTCTTTCAAGGAGCGATTCCTAACAGCACAAGCAGCAGAGGCACAAACTGCATGACGAGAAGGGACAACGTAGAACACGTCTCTGTCCTGGCACATTTTCGTGTGCGAAACTTCCCTCCGGGTCTTCGGGCCTTGCGAAGCTCCGTGTACTGCGAGCGCTGCTACTCGCAGCTCAGAAGGACCGTGGAGCTAGCGGCGAATTCGGAGAGCTCTTCGCTGCACTGCGCCGCTCGCAAGCGGCTTCGTTCTTCGCCTTCTGCCGTCCGGCGACAGCTGAACTCCGGCGGTCAGTTGCAGCTCTGCCCAACAGCGTGTTCTCAGTTCTGCGGGCAAGCACGCCCTCTTGCCTTGGCCCCGGGAGCAAAGTCCCGAGCGAGCACTCGACTCAGTGCAATGCACCCGGAAGGACGCTCTCGCTCGTCTTTCAAGGAGCGATTCCTAACAGCAGAAGCAGCAGAGGCACAAACTGCATGACGAGAAGGGACAACGTAGAACACGTCTCTGTCCTGGCACATTTTCGTGTGCGATACTTCCCTCCGGGTCTTCGGGCCTTGCGAAGCTCCGTGTACTGCGAGCGCTGCTACTCGCAGCTGAGAAGGACCGTGGAGCTAGCGGCGAATTCGGAGAGCTCTTCGCTGCACTGCGCCGCTCGCAAGCGGCTTCGTTCTACGCCTTCTGCCGTCCGGCGACAGCTGAACTCCGGCGGTCAGTTGCAGCTCTGCCCAACAGCGTGTTCCCAGTTCTGCGGGCAAGCACGCCCTCTTGCCTTGGCCCCGGGAGCAAAGTCCCGAGCGAGCACTCGACTCAGTGCAATGCACCCGGAAGGACGCTCTCGCTCGTCTTTCAAGGAGCGATTCCTAACAGCAGAAGCAGCAGAGGCACAAACTGCATGACGAGAAGGGACAACGTAGAACACGTCTCTGTCCTGGCACATTTTCGTGTGCGATACTTCCCTCCGGGTCTTCGGGCCTTGCGAAGCTCCGTGTACTGCGAGCGCTGCTACTCGCAGCTGAGAAGGACCGTGGAGCTAGCGGCGAATTCGGAGAGCTCTTCGCTGCACTGCGCCGCTCGCAAGCGGCTTCGTTCTTCGCCTTCTGCCGTCCGGCGAGAGCTGAACTCCGGCGGTCAGTTGCAGCTCTGCCCAACAGCGTGTTCTCAGTTCTGCGGGCAAGCACGCCCTCTTGCCTTGGCCCCGGGAGCAAAGTCCCGAGCGAGCACTCGACTCAGTGCAATGCACCCGGAAGGACGCTCTCGCTCGTCTTTCAAGGAGCGATTCCTAACAGCAGAAGCAGCAGAGGCACAAACTGCATGACGAGAAGGGACAACGTAGAACACGTCTCTGTCCTGGCACATTTTCGTGTGCGATACTTCCCTCCGGGTCTTCGGGCCTTGCGAAGCTCCGTGTACTGCGAGCGCTGCTACTCGCAGCTCAGAAGGACCGTGGAGCTAGCGGCGAATTCGGAGAGCTCTTCGCTGCACTGCGCCGCTCGCAAGCGGCTTCGTTCTTCGCCTTCTGCCGTCCGGCGAGAGCTGAACTCCGGCGGTCAGTTGCAGCTCTGCCCAACAGCGTGTTCTCAGTTCTGCGGGCAAGCACGCCCTCTTGCCTTGGCCCCGGGAGCAAAGTCCCGAGCGAGCACTCGACTCAGTGCAATGCACCCGGAAGGACGCTCTCGCTCGTCTTTCAAGGAGCGATTCCTAACAGCAGAAGCAGCAGAGGCACAAACTGCATGACGAGAAGGGACAACGTAGAACACGTCTCTGTCCTGGCACATTTTCGTGTGCGATACTTCCCTCCGGGTCTTCGGGCCTTGCGAAGCTCCGTGTACTGCGAGCGCTGCTACTCGCAGCTCAGAAGGACCGTGGAGCTAGCGGCGAATTCGGAGAGCTCTTCGCTGCACTGCGCCGCTCGCAAGCGGCTTCGTTCTCCGCCTTCTGCCGTCCGGCGACAGCTGAACTCCGGCGGTCAGTTGCAGCTCTGCCCAACAGCGTGTTCTCAGTTCTGCGGGCAAGCACGCCCTCTTGCCTTGGCCCCGAGAGCAAAGTCCCGAGCGAGCACTCGACTCAGTGCAATGCACCCGGAAGGACGCTCTCGCTCGTCTTTCAAGGAGCGATTCCTAACAGCACAAGCAGCAGAGGCACAAACTGCATGACGAGAAGGGACAACGTAGAACACGTCTCTGTCCTGGCACATTTTCGTGTGCGATACTTCCCTCCGGGTCTTCGGGCCTTGCGAAGCCCCGTGTACTGCGAGCGCTGCTACTCGCAGCTCAGAAGGACCGTGGAGCTAGCGGCGAATTCGGAGAGCTCTTCGCTGCACTGCGCCGCTCGCAAGCGGCTTCGTTCTACGCCTTCTGCCGTCCGGCGACAGCTGAACTCCGGCGGTCAGTTGCAGCTCTGCCCAACAGCGTGTTCTCAGTTCTGCGGGCAAGCACGCCCTCTTGCCTTGGCCCCGAGAGCAAAGTCCCGAGCGAGCACTCGACTCAGTGCAATGCACCCGGAAGGACGCTCTCGCTCGTCTTTCAAGGAGCGATTCCTAACAGCAGAAGCAGCAGAGGCACAAACTGCATGACGAGAAGGGACAACGTAGAACACGTCTCTGTCCTGGCACATTTTCGTGTGCGATACTTCCCTCCGGGTCTTCGGGCCTTGCGAAGCCCCGTGTACTGCGAGCGCTGCTACTCGCAGCTCAGAAGGACCGTGGAGCTAGCGGCGAATTCGGAGAGCTCTTCGCTGCACTGCGCCGCTCGCAAGCGGCTTCGTTCTTCGCCTTCTGCCGTCCGGCGACAGCTGAACTCCGGCGGTCAGTTGCAGCTCTGCCCAACAGCGTGTTCTCAGTTCTGCGGGCAAGCACGCCCTCTTGCCTTGGCCCCGAGAGCAAAGTCCCGAGCGAGCACTCGACTCAGTGCAATGCACCCGGAAGGACGCTCTCGCTCGTCTTTCAAGGAGCGATTCCTAACAGCAGAAGCAGCAGAGGCACAAACTGCATGACGAGAAGGGACAACGTAGAACACGTCTCTGTCCTGGCACATTTTCGTGTGCGATACTTCCCTCCGGGTCTTCGGGCCTTGCGAAGCTCCGTGTACTGCGAGCGCTGCTACTCGCAGCTGAGAAGGACCGTGGAGCTAGCGGCGAATTCGGAGAGCTCTTCGCTGCACTGCGCCGCTCGCAAGCGGCTTCGTTCTACGCCTTCTGCCGTCCGGCGACAGCTGAACTCCGGCGGTCAGTTGCAGCTCTGCCCAACAGCGTGTTCTCAGTTCTGCGGGCAAGCACGCCCTCTTGCCTTGGCCCCGAGAGCAAAGTCCCGAGCGAGCACTCGACTCAGTGCAATGCACCCGGAAGGACGCTCTCGCTCGTCTTTCAAGGAGCGATTCCTAACAGCACAAGCAGCAGAGGCACAAACTGCATGACGAGAAGGGACAACGTAGAACACGTCTCTGTCCTGGCACATTTTCGTGTGCGATACTTCCCTCCGGGTCTTCGGGCCTTGCGAAGCCCCGTGTACTGCGAGCGCTGCTACTCGCAGCTCAGAAGGACCGTGGAGCTAGCGGCGAATTCGGAGAGCTCTTCGCTGCACTGCGCCGCTCGCAAGCGGCTTCGTTCTACGCCTTCTGCCGTCCGGCGACAGCTGAACTCCGGCGGTCAGTTGCAGCTCTGCCCAACAGCGTGTTCTCAGTTCTGCGGGCAAGCACGCCCTCTTGCCTTGGCCCCGAGAGCAAAGTCCCGAGCGAGCACTCGACTCAGTGCAATGCACCCGGAAGGACGCTCTCGCTCGTCTTTCAAGGAGCGATTCCTAACAGCACAAGCAGCAGAGGCACAAACTGCATGACGAGAAGGGACAACGTAGAACACGTCTCTGTCCTGGCACATTTTCGTGTGCGATACTTCCCTCCGGGTCTTCGGGCCTTGCGAAGCCCCGTGTACTGCGAGCGCTGCTACTCGCAGCTCAGAAGGACCGTGGAGCTAGCGGCGAATTCGGAGAGCTCTTCGCTGCACTGCGCCGCTCGCAAGCGGCTTCGTTCTACGCCTTCTGCCGTCCGGCGACAGCTGAACTCCGGCGGTCAGTTGCAGCTCTGCCCAACAGCGTGTTCTCAGTTCTGCGGGCAAGCACGCCCTCTTGCCTTGGCCCCGAGAGCAAAGTCCCGAGCGAGCACTCGACTCAGTGCAATGCACCCGGAAGGACGCTCTCGCTCGTCTTTCAAGGAGCGATTCCTAACAGCACAAGCAGCAGAGGCACAAACTGCATGACGAGAAGGGACAACGTAGAACACGTCTCTGTCCTGGCACATTTTCGTGTGCGATACTTCCCTCCGGGTCTTCGGGCCTTGCGAAGCCCCGTGTACTGCGAGCGCTGCTACTCGCAGCTCAGAAGGACCGTGGAGCTAGCGGCGAATTCGGAGAGCTCTTCGCTGCACTGCGCCGCTCGCAAGCGGCTTCGTTCTTCGCCTTCTGCCGTCCGGCGAGAGCTGAACTCCGGCGGTCAGTTGCAGCTCTGCCCAACAGCGTGTTCTCAGTTCTGCGGGCAAGCACGCCCTCTTGCCTTGGCCCCGAGAGCAAAGTCCCGAGCGAGCACTCGACTCAGTGCAATGCACCCGGAAGGACGCTCTCGCTCGTCTTTCAAGGAGCGATTCCTAACAGCAGAAGCAGCAGAGGCACAAACTGCATGACGAGAAGGGACAACGTAGAACACGTCTCTGTCCTGGCACATTTTCGTGTGCGATACTTCCCTCCGGGTCTTCGGGCCTTGCGAAGCCCCGTGTACTGCGAGCGCTGCTACTCGCAGCTCAGAAGGACCGTGGAGCTAGCGGCGAATTCGGAGAGCTCTTCGCTGCACTGCGCCGCTCGCAAGCGGCTTCGTTCTCCGCCTTCTGCCGTCCGGCGAGAGCTGAACTCCGGCGGTCAGTTGCAGCTCTGCCCAACAGCGTGTTCTCAGTTCTGCGGGCAAGCACGCCCTCTTGCCTTGGCCCCGAGAGCAAAGTCCCGAGCGAGCACTCGACTCAGTGCAATGCACCCGGAAGGACGCTCTCGCTCGTCTTTCAAGGAGCGATTCCTAACAGCACAAGCAGCAGAGGCACAAACTGCATGACGAGAAGGGACAACGTAGAACACGTCTCTGTCCTGGCACATTTTCGTGTGCGATACTTCCCTCCGGGTCTTCGGGCCTTGCGAAGCCCCGTGTACTGCGAGCGCTGCTACTCGCAGCTCAGAAGGACCGTGGAGCTAGCGGCGAATTCGGAGAGCTCTTCGCTGCACTGCGCCGCTCGCAAGCGGCTTCGTTCTCCGCCTTCTGCCGTCCGGCGAGAGCTGAACTCCGGCGGTCAGTTGCAGCTCTGCCCAACAGCGTGTTCTCAGTTCTGCGGGCAAGCACGCCCTCTTGCCTTGGCCCCGAGAGCAAAGTCCCGAGCGAGCACTCGACTCAGTGCAATGCACCCGGAAGGACGCTCTCGCTCGTCTTTCAAGGAGCGATTCCTAACAGCAGAAGCAGCAGAGGCACAAACTGCATGACGAGAAGGGACAACGTAGAACACGTCTCTGTCCTGGCACATTTTCGTGTGCGATACTTCCCTCCGGGTCTTCGGGCCTTGCGAAGCCCCGTGTACTGCGAGCGCTGCTACTCGCAGCTCAGAAGGACCGTGGAGCTAGCGGCGAATTCGGAGAGCTCTTCGCTGCACTGCGCCGCTCGCAAGCGGCTTCGTTCTCCGCCTTCTGCCGTCCGGCGACAGCTGAACTCCGGCGGTCAGTTGCAGCTCTGCCCAACAGCGTGTTCTCAGTTCTGCGGGCAAGCACGCCCTCTTGCCTTGGCCCCGAGAGCAAAGTCCCGAGCGAGCACTCGACTCAGTGCAATGCACCCGGAAGGACGCTCTCGCTCGTCTTTCAAGGAGCGATTCCTAACAGCACAAGCAGCAGAGGCACAAACTGCATGACGAGAAGGGACAACGTAGAACACGTCTCTGTCCTGGCACATTTTCGTGTGCGATACTTCCCTCCGGGTCTTCGGGCCTTGCGAAGCCCCGTGTACTGCGAGCGCTGCTACTCGCAGCTCAGAAGGACCGTGGAGCTAGCGGCGAATTCGGAGAGCTCTTCGCTGCACTGCGCCGCTCGCAAGCGGCTTCGTTCTACGCCTTCTGCCGTCCGGCGACAGCTGAACTCCGGCGGTCAGTTGCAGCTCTGCCCAACAGCGTGTTCTCAGTTCTGCGGGCAAGCACGCCCTCTTGCCTTGGCCCCGAGAGCAAAGTCCCGAGCGAGCACTCGACTCAGTGCAATGCACCCGGAAGGACGCTCTCGCTCGTCTTTCAAGGAGCGATTCCTAACAGCAGAAGCAGCAGAGGCACAAACTGCATGACGAGAAGGGACAACGTAGAACACGTCTCTGTCCTGGCACATTTTCGTGTGCGATACTTCCCTCCGGGTCTTCGGGCCTTGCGAAGCCCCGTGTACTGCGAGCGCTGCTACTCGCAGCTCAGAAGGACCGTGGAGCTAGCGGCGAATTCGGAGAGCTCTTCGCTGCACTGCGCCGCTCGCAAGCGGCTTCGTTCTACGCCTTCTGCCGTCCGGCGACAGCTGAACTCCGGCGGTCAGTTGCAGCTCTGCCCAACAGCGTGTTCTCAGTTCTGCGGGCAAGCACGCCCTCTTGCCTTGGCCCCGAGAGCAAAGTCCCGAGCGAGCACTCGACTCAGTGCAATGCACCCGGAAGGACGCTCTCGCTCGTCTTTCAAGGAGCGATTCACCTAACAGCACAAGCAGCAGAGGCACAAACTGCATGACGAGAAGGGACAACGTAGAACACGTCTCTGTCCTGGCACATTTTCGTGTGCGATACTTCCCTCCGGGTCTTCGGGCCTTGCGAAGCCCCGTGTACTGCGAGCGCTGCTACTCGCAGCTCAGAAGGACCGTGGAGCTAGCGGCGAATTCGGAGAGCTCTTCGCTGCACTGCGCCGCTCGCAAGCGGCTTCGTTCTTCGCCTTCTGCCGTCCGTGCGACAGCTGAACTCCGGCGGTCAGTTGCAGCTCTGCCCAACAGCGTGTTCTCAGTTCTGCGGGCAAGCACGCCCTCTTGCCTTGGCCCCGAGAGCAAAGTCCCGAGCGAGCACTCGACTCAGTGCAATGCACCCGGAAGGACGCTCTCGCTCGTCTTTCAAGGAGCGATTCCTAACAGCACAAGCAGCAGAGGCACAAACTGCATGACGAGAAGGGACAACGTAGAACACGTCTCTGTCCTGGCACATTTTCGTGTGCGATACTTCCCTCCGGGTCTTCGGGCCTTGCGAAGCCCCGTGTACTGCGAGCGCTGCTACTCGCAGCTCAGAAGGACCGTGGAGCTAGCGGCGAATTCGGAGAGCTCTTCGCTGCACTGCGCCGCTCGCAAGCGGCTTCGTTCTTCGCCTTCTGCCGTCCGGCGACAGCTGAAACTCCGGCGGTCAGTTGCAGCTCTGCCCAACAGCGTGTTCTCAGTTCTGCGGGCAAGCACGCCCTCTTGCCTTGGCCCCGAGAGCAAAGTCCCGAGCGAGCACTCGACTCAGTGCAATGCACCCGGAAGGACGCTCTCGCTCGTCTTTCAAGGAGCGATTCCTAACAGCAGAAGCAGCAGAGGCACAAACTGCATGACGAGAAGGGACAACGTAGAACACGTCTCTGTCCTGGCACATTTTCGTGTGCGATACTTCCCTCCGGGTCTTCGGGCCTTGCGAAGCCCCGTGTACTGCGAGCGCTGCTACTCGCAGCTCAGAAGGACCGTGGAGCTAGCGGCGAATTCGGAGAGCTCTTCGCTGCACTGCGCCGCTCGCAAGCGGCTTCGTTCTCCGCCTTCTGCCGTCCGGCGACAGCTGAACTCCGGCGGTCAGTTGCAGCTCTGCCCAACAGCGTGTTCTCAGTTCTGCGGGCAAGCACGCCCTCTTGCCTTGGCCCCGAGAGCAAAGTCCCGAGCGAGCACTCGACTCAGTGCAATGCACCCGGAAGGACGCTCTCGCTCGTCTTTCAAGGAGCGATTCCTAACAGCAGAAGCAGCAGAGGCACAAACTGCATGACGAGAAGGGACAACGTAGAACACGTCTCTGTCCTGGCACATTTTCGTGTGCGATACTTCCCTCCGGGTCTTCGGGCCTTGCGAAGCCCCGTGTACTGCGAGCGCTGCTACTCGCAGCTCAGAAGGACCGTGGAGCTAGCGGCGAATTCGGAGAGCTCTTCGCTGCACTGCGCCGCTCGCAAGCGGCTTCGTTCTTCGCCTTCTGCCGTCCGGCGACAGCTGAACTCCGGCGGTCAGTTGCAGCTCTGCCCAACAGCGTGTTCTCAGTTCTGCGGGCAAGCACGCCCTCTTGCCTTGGCCCCGAGAGCAAAGTCCCGAGCGAGCACTCGACTCAGTGCAATGCACCCGGAAGGACGCTCTCGCTCGTCTTTCAAGGAGCGATTCCTAACAGCAGAAGCAGCAGAGGCACAAACTGCATGACGAGAAGGGACAACGTAGAACACGTCTCTGTCCTGGCACATTTTCGTGTGCGATACTTCCCTCCGGGTCTTCGGGCCTTGCGAAGCCCCGTGTACTGCGAGCGCTGCTACTCGCAGCTCAGAAGGACCGTGGAGCTAGCGGCGAATTCGGAGAGCTCTTCGCTGCACTGCGCCGCTCGCAAGCGGCTTCGTTCTACGCCTTCTGCCGTCCGGCGAGAGCTGAACTCCGGCGGTCAGTTGCAGCTCTGCCCAACAGCGTGTTCTCAGTTCTGCGGGCAAGCACGCCCTCTTGCCTTGGCCCCGAGAGCAAAGTCCCGAGCGAGCACTCGACTCAGTGCAATGCACCCGGAAGGACGCTCTCGCTCGTCTTTCAAGGAGCGATTCCTAACAGCAGAAGCAGCAGAGGCACAAACTGCATGACGAGAAGGGACAACGTAGAACACGTCTCTGTCCTGGCACATTTTCGTGTGCGATACTTCCCTCCGGGTCTTCGGGCCTTGCGAAGCCCCGTGTACTGCGAGCGCTGCTACTCGCAGCTCAGAAGGACCGTGGAGCTAGCGGCGAATTCGGAGAGCTCTTCGCTGCACTGCGCCGCTCGCAAGCGGCTTCGTTCTTCGCCTTCTGCCGTCCGGCGACAGCTGAACTCCGGCGGTCAGTTGCAGCTCTGCCCAACAGCGTGTTCTCAGTTCTGCGGGCAAGCACGCCCTCTTGCCTTGGCCCCGAGAGCAAAGTCCCGAGCGAGCACTCGACTCAGTGCAATGCACCCGGAAGGACGCTCTCGCTCGTCTTTCAAGGAGCGATTCCTAACAGCACAAGCAGCAGAGGCACAAACTGCATGACGAGAAGGGACAACGTAGAACACGTCTCTGTCCTGGCACATTTTCGTGTGCGATACTTCCCTCCGGGTCTTCGGGCCTTGCGAAGCCCCGTGTACTGCGAGCGCTGCTACTCGCAGCTCAGAAGGACCGTGGAGCTAGCGGCGAATTCGGAGAGCTCTTCGCTGCACTGCGCCGCTCGCAAGCGGCTTCGTTCTCCGCCTTCTGCCGTCCGGCGACAGCTGAACTCCGGCGGTCAGTTGCAGCTCTGCCCAACAGCGTGTTCTCAGTTCTGCGGGCAAGCACGCCCTCTTGCCTTGGCCCCGAGAGCAAAGTCCCGAGCGAGCACTCGACTCAGTGCAATGCACCCGGAAGGACGCTCTCGCTCGTCTTTCAAGGAGCGATTCCTAACAGCACAAGCAGCAGAGGCACAAACTGCATGACGAGAAGGGACAACGTAGAACACGTCTCTGTCCTGGCACATTTTCGTGTGCGATACTTCCCTCCGGGTCTTCGGGCCTTGCGAAGCCCCGTGTACTGCGAGCGCTGCTACTCGCAGCTCAGAAGGACCGTGGAGCTAGCGGCGAATTCGGAGAGCTCTTCGCTGCACTGCGCCGCTCGCAAGCGGCTTCGTTCTTCGCCTTCTGCCGTCCGGCGAGCAGCTGAACTCCGGCGGTCAGTTGCAGCTCTGCCCAACAGCGTGTTCTCAGTTCTGCGGGCAAGCACGCCCTCTTGCCTTGGCCCCGAGAGCAAAGTCCCGAGCGAGCACTCGACTCAGTGCAATGCACCCGGAAAGGACGCTCTCGCTCGTCTTTCAAGGAGCGATTCCTAACAGCAGAAGCAGCAGAGGCACAAACTGCATGACGAGAAGGGACAACGTAGAACACGTCTCTGTCCTGGCACATTTTCGTGTGCGATACTTCCCTCCGGGTCTTCGGGCCTTGCGAAGCCCCGTGTACTGCGAGCGCTGCTACTCGCAGCTCAGAAGGACCGTGGAGCTAGCGGCGAATTCGGAGAGCTCTTCGCTGCACTGCGCCGCTCGCAAGCGGCTTCGTTCTACGCCTTCTGCCGTCCGGCGACAGCTGAACTCCGGCGGTCAGTTGCAGCTCTGCCCAACAGCGTGTTCTCAGTTCTGCGGGCAAGCACGCCCTCTTGCCTTGGCCCCGAGAGCAAAGTCCCGAGCGAGCACTCGACTCAGTGCAATGCACCCGGAAGGACGCTCTCGCTCGTCTTTCAAGGAGCGATTCCTAACAGCACAAGCAGCAGAGGCACAAACTGCATGACGAGAAGGGACAACGTAGAACACGTCTCTGTCCTGGCACATTTTCGTGTGCGATACTTCCCTCCGGGTCTTCGGGCCTTGCGAAGCCCCGTGTACTGCGAGCGCTGCTACTCGCAGCTCAGAAGGACCGTGGAGCTAGCGGCGAATTCGGAGAGCTCTTCGCTGCACTGCGCCGCTCGCAAGCGGCTTCGTTCTTCGCCTTCTGCCGTCCGGCGACAGCTGAACTCCGGCGGTCAGTTGCAGCTCTGCCCAACAGCGTGTTCTCAGTTCTGCGGGCAAGCACGCCCTCTTGCCTTGGCCCCGAGAGCAAAGTCCCGAGCGAGCACTCGACTCAGTGCAATGCACCCGGAAGGACGCTCTCGCTCGTCTTTCAAGGAGCGATTCCTAACAGCAGAAGCAGCAGAGGCACAAACTGCATGACGAGAAGGGACAACGTAGAACACGTCTCTGTCCTGGCACATTTTCGTGTGCGATACTTCCCTCCGGGTCTTCGGGCCTTGCGAAGCCCCGTGTACTGCGAGCGCTGCTACTCGCAGCTCAGAAGGACCGTGGAGCTAGCGGCGAATTCGGAGAGCTCTTCGCTGCACTGCGCCGCTCGCAAGCGGCTTCGTTCTCGCCTTCTGCCGTCCGGCGACAGCTGAACTCCGGCGGTCAGTTTGCAGCTCTGCCCAACAGCGTGTTCTCAGTTCTGCGGGCAAGCACGCCCTCTTGCCTTGGCCCCGAGAGCAAAGTCCCGAGCGAGCACTCGACTCAGTGCAATGCACCCGGAAGGACGCTCTCGCTCGTCTTTCAAGGAGCGATTCCTAACAGCAGAAGCAGCAGAGGCACAAACTGCATGACGAGAAGGGACAACGTAGAACACGTCTCTGTCCTGGCACATTTTCGTGTGCGATACTTCCCTCCGGGTCTTCGGGCCTTGCGAAGCCCCGTGTACTGCGAGCGCTGCTACTCGCAGCTCAGAAGGACCGTGGAGCTAGCGGCGAATTCGGAGAGCTCTTCGCTGCACTGCGCCGCTCGCAAGCGGCTTCGTTCTACGCCTTCTGCCGTCCGGCGACAGCTGAACTCCGGCGGTCAGTTGCAGCTCTGCCCAACAGCGTGTTCTCAGTTCTGCGGGCAAGCACGCCCTCTTGCCTTGGCCCCGAGAGCAAAGTCCCGAGCGAGCACTCGACTCAGTGCAATGCACCCGGAAGGACGCTCTCGCTCGTCTTTCAAGGAGCGATTCCTAACAGCAGCAAGCAGCAGAGGCACAAACTGCATGACGAGAAGGGACAACGTAGAACACGTCTCTGTCCTGGCACATTTTCGTGTGCGATACTTCCCTCCGGGTCTTCGGGCCTTGCGAAGCCCCGTGTACTGCGAGCGCTGCTACTCGCAGCTCAGAAGGACCGTGGAGCTAGCGGCGAATTCGGAGAGCTCTTCGCTGCACTGCGCCGCTCGCAAGCGGCTTCGTTCTCCGCCTTCTGCCGTCCGGCGACAGCTGAACTCCGGCGGTCAGTTGCAGCTCTGCCCAACAGCGTGTTCTCAGTTCTGCGGGCAAGCACGCCCTCTTGCCTTGGCCCCGAGAGCAAAGTCCCGAGCGAGCACTCGACTCAGTGCAATGCACCCGGAAGGACGCTCTCGCTCGTCTTTCAAGGAGCGATTCCTAACAGCAGAAGCAGCAGAGGCACAAACTGCATGACGAGAAGGGACAACGTAGAACACGTCTCTGTCCTGGCACATTTTCGTGTGCGATACTTCCCTCCGGGTCTTCGGGCCTTGCGAAGCCCCGTGTACTGCGAGCGCTGCTACTCGCAGCTCAGAAGGACCGTGGAGCTAGCGGCGAATTCGGAGAGCTCTTCGCTGCACTGCGCCGCTCGCAAGCGGCTTCGTTCTCGCCTTCTGCCGTCCGGCGACAGCTGAACTCCGGCGGTCAGTTGCAGCTCTGCCCAACAGCGTGTTCTCAGTTCTGCGGGCAAGCACGCCCTCTTGCCTTGGCCCCGAGAGCAAAGTCCCGAGCGAGCACTCGACTCAGTGCAATGCACCCGGAAGGACGCTCTCGCTCGTCTTTCAAGGAGCGATTCCTAACAGCAGCAAGCAGCAGAGGCACAAACTGCATGACGAGAAGGGACAACGTAGAACACGTCTCTGTCCTGGCACATTTTCGTGTGCGATACTTCCCTCCGGGTCTTCGGGCCTTGCGAAGCCCCGTGTACTGCGAGCGCTGCTACTCGCAGCTCAGAAGGACCGTGGAGCTAGCGGCGAATTCGGAGAGCTCTTCGCTGCACTGCGCCGCTCGCAAGCGGCTTCGTTCTTCGCCTTCTGCCGTCCGGCGACAGCTGAACTCCGGCGGTCAGTTGCAGCTCTGCCCAACAGCGTGTTCTCAGTTCTGCGGGCAAGCACGCCCTCTTGCCTTGGCCCCGAGAGCAAAGTCCCGAGCGAGCACTCGACTCAGTGCAATGCACCCGGAAGGACGCTCTCGCTCGTCTTTCAAGGAGCGATTCCTAACAGCACAAGCAGCAGAGGCACAAACTGCATGACGAGAAGGGACAACGTAGAACACGTCTCTGTCCTGGCACATTTTCGTGTGCGATACTTCCCTCCGGGTCTTCGGGCCTTGCGAAGCCCCGTGTACTGCGAGCGCTGCTACTCGCAGCTCAGAAGGACCGTGGAGCTAGCGGCGAATTCGGAGAGCTCTTCGCTGCACTGCGCCGCTCGCAAGCGGCTTCGTTCTACGCCTTCTGCCGTCCGGCGAGAGCTGAACTCCGGCGGTCAGTTGCAGCTCTGCCCAACAGCGTGTTCTCAGTTCTGCGGGCAAGCACGCCCTCTTGCCTTGGCCCCGAGAGCAAAGTCCCGAGCGAGCACTCGACTCAGTGCAATGCACCCGGAAGGACGCTCTCGCTCGTCTTTCAAGGAGCGATTCCTAACAGCACAAGCAGCAGAGGCACAAACTGCATGACGAGAAGGGACAACGTAGAACACGTCTCTGTCCTGGCACATTTTCGTGTGCGATACTTCCCTCCGGGTCTTCGGGCCTTGCGAAGCTCCGTGTACTGCGAGCGCTGCTACTCGCAGCTCAGAAGGACCGTGGAGCTAGCGGCGAATTCGGAGAGCTCTTCGCTGCACTGCGCCGCTCGCAAGCGGCTTCGTTCTTCGCCCTTCTGCCGTCCGGCGACAGCTGAACTCCGGCGGTCAGTTGCAGCTCTGCCCAACAGCGTGTTCTCAGTTCTGCGGGCAAGCACGCCCTCTTGCCTTGGCCCCGAGAGCAAAGTCCCGAGCGAGCACTCGACTCAGTGCAATGCACCCGGAAGGACGCTCTCGCTCGTCTTTCAAGGAGCGATTCCTAACAGCACAAGCAGCAGAGGCACAAACTGCATGACGAGAAGGGACAACGTAGAACACGTCTCTGTCCTGGCACATTTTCGTGTTGCGATACTTCCCTCCGGGTCTTCGGGCCTTGCGAAGCTCCGTGTACTGCGAGCGCTGCTACTCGCAGCTCAGAAGGACCGTGGAGCTAGCGGCGAATTCGGGAGAGCTCTTCGCTGCACTGCGCCGCTCGCAAGCGGCTTCGTTCTTCGCCTTCTGCCGTCCGGCGAGAGCTGAACTCCGGCGGTCAGTTGCAGCTCTGCCCAACAGCGTGTTCTCAGTTCTGCGGGCAAGCACGCCCTCTTGCCTTGGCCCCGAGAGCAAAGTCCCGAGCGAGCACTCGACTCAGTGCAATGCACCCGGAAGGACGCTCTCGCTCGTCTTTCAAGGAGCGATTCCTAACAGCACAAGCAGCAGAGGCACAAACTGCATGACGAGAAGGGACAACGTAGAACACGTCTCTGTCCTGGCACATTTTCGTGTGCGATACTTCCCTCCGGGTCTTCGGGCCTTGCGAAGCTCCGTGTACTGCGAGCGCTGCTACTCGCAGCTCAGAAGGACCGTGGAGCTAGCGGCGAATTCGGAGAGCTCTTCGCTGCACTGCGCCGCTCGCAAGCGGCTTCGTTCTTCGCCTTCTGCCGTCCGGCGAGAGCTGAACTCCGGCGGTCAGTTGCAGCTCTGCCCAACAGCGTGTTCTCAGTTCTGCGGGCAAGCCACGCCCTCTTGCCTTGGCCCGAGAGCAAAGTCCCGAGCGAGCACTCGACTCACTTGCAATGCACCCGGAAGGACGCTCCTCGCTCGTCTTTCAAGGAGCGATTCCTAACAGCACAAGCAGCAGAGGCACAAACTGCATGACGAGAAGGGACAACGTAGAACACGTCCTCTGTCCTGGCACATTTTCGTGTGCGATACTTCCCTCCGGGTCTTCGGGCCTTTGCGAAGCTCCGTGTACTGCGAGCGCTGCTACTCGCAGCTCAGAAGGACCGTGGAGCTAGCGGCGAATTTCGGAGAGCTCTTCGCTGCACTGCGCCGCTCGCAAGCGGCTTCGTTCTTCGCCTTCTGCCGTCCGGCGAGAGCTGAACTTCCGGCGGTCAGTTGCAGCTCTGCCCAACAGCGTGTTCTCAGTTCTGCGGGCACAGCACCGCCCTCTTGCCTTGGCCCCGAGAGCAAAGTCCCGAGCGAGCACTCGACTCAGTGCAATGCACCCGGAAGGACCGCTCTCGCTCGTCTTTCAAGGAGCGATTCCTAACAGCACAAGCAGCAGAGCACAAACTGCATGACGAGAAGGGACAACGTAGAACACGTCTCTGTCCTGGCACATTTTCGTGTGCGATAACTTCCCTCCGGGTCTTCGGGCCTTGCGAAGCTCCGAGTGTTACTGCGAGCGCTGCTACTCGCAGCTCAGAAGGACCCGTGGAGCTAGCGGCGAATTCGAGAGAGCTCTTCAGCTGCACTGCGCCGCTCGCACAAGCGGCTTCGTTCTTCCGCCTTCTGCGTCCGGCGAGAGCTGAACTCCGGCGGTCAGTTGCAGCTCTGCCCAACAGCGTAGTCTCAGTTCTGCGGGCAAGCACGCCCATCTTGCCTTGGCCCCGAGAGCAAAGTCCGAGCGAGCACTCGACTCAGTGCAATGCACCCGGAAGGACGCTCTCGCTCGTCTTTCAAGGAGCGATTCCTAACAGCACAAGCAGACAGAGGCAGCAAACTGCATGACGAGAAGGACACGTAGAACACGTCTCTGTCCTGGCACATTTTTCGTGTGCGATACTTCCCTCCGGGTCTTCGGGCGA